>NC_082698.1:72183298-72389833 GCF_949987515.2 Delphinus delphis | reverse complement strand
AGGAGGAAGAGGAGGAGGAAGAGGAGGAGGAGGAAGAAGAGGAGGAGGAAGAAGAGGAAGAGGAGGAGGAGGAGGAAGAGGAAGAAGAGGAGGAGAGGAAAAGGAAAAGGAGGAAGAGGAAGAAGAGGAGAGAAGAGGAGGAGGAAGAGGAAGCAGCAGCTCCTGCTTTCGGTGCATAAAATATCAGTGTTGGGTTTGAAGGTTGGGTATTTGGAGCCATGAAAGCTTCTGCATGAAGCCAGGCAAATACCTGAGGATCTGAAGCTCCTTTCAATACAACTCTGTCCTGGTTGCAAGAAAGTAATTCATCGTCAATTTTAAATCTTTCTGAAAATCTGAAAAGTGGCATCCCATGACAATCTATCTTTTTTAATGGAAGGAACATTAGAAAAGGCACCAATCCTTTTTGCAGTAGACATATGATTTCCAAAGTTGCACAGCTGGAACACATCAATTGACTGAGAAGGTTTCTGCTTCCCTAACAACTGTTAGCAACAATGACTCAGACAGAAAACAGATCTGTCTGAACAGATAGATCTGTCTTTCCATCCAGCTGGAAAACACTCATTGAATAATGATGAGAAGAGCAATGTTAGACTTCTTTCAGTATAAGCCTCAAAATAAAATAATCAAAACATCCTTATTCAATATTGCAATATGAATTATTACAGAAAAGTGTTTGGAGCAAGCTGGTCTCTTTTACAAAACTGCAAATGAAAACATGAGTCTGATCACTTGCAGCAATCTGAAATTAATGCACTGGCTGAATTATTATGCTAATCATCCATGGCCAGAAGGCTGGCCATCGTCTGTATCCTGACCACATACAATTCCCAAATGACAGGGGCAGGAAGGCTCCGTGGCTCAGTTCAGTGCCTGGCATGGCTGAGCTTCCCAGCAGGCTCTGGGGGTTGGTCCCTCCCGTACCCTGGGCCATGCCAAGCTGAGGAACGCTCTGTTCCATCCCCACCCGCTATCCTGTTGCAGCAAGCCCTGCTAATAGTTACTTTTCAGTTTCCTTGATATGATCTCAACATCGTTTCCATGTTTCATTCTGAAAGGGCCTTTCTCTGGGTTCTGTATTCTGTGTCTGTTGGGTTAGAATTCCACACCATGCAAGCAAAGATCACAGAAAACGCTCTTCAAAAACAAGGCTGCCTAGGCCACCAGGTGAACTCATTCACATAGCACACTGGCTTTAGCATTTTATTTAAACAAAGAGGTCTTTTGGGTGCTGATGCTACACGTGTGACATGATTTCTCTATTTTCATCTCTTAGTTCCAAGGAATGAAATCTCATCCTTGAGATATTCTTATGTAAATAATGGCAGGGAGCCTCGTTAGTAACAGTCAGAAAGGTCAGAGAATTGACTCGCCTGAGTGAGCATGGGATGAAATGCAGTCCTCCCTGTGCACCCACCCTGCTGTGTGCTCTCGGGCCACGCTTTACCCTCTCTGATCCCATAAGAAGGGATTAAATTAGGTGTCTCTAAGGCCTTTTTGACTCTAAAGTATTTGTCTTTTAACTCAGCTAAAATTGGCCTCTGTAGAACCCAATTAATTCTGTTTCTCATTAACAGGCAAAAGTATTTTTATGTGAGAAACAAGCTCTTGGCTATTCCTTCAAGGGAAATAATCAGAATTCATAGCAAAAGACATGTGATTTATCTTTCTGCACTTAGGATTTTGGCTTTCATTTGAGAGTCATTTCCCAAAATGCAAAATGAAAGAATTTAAAACAAGAAACAGCCAAAAGATTCCTGGCCAAGAAATTGCCTCGGCAGCATCTTGATTTCTCGAGTCACTTTTTAGATTTTACCCTGCAGCTGTGTTCTGGCAAATCTGATTGAATCCATATGTCTTTTATGGCTAGACTGCGTCCTGGCTTCATCCATCATGCGTTCTAGAAAAAGCCATCAAGTCAGTAAAAAAAAAAAAAAAAAAAAAGTTGGGGGAAGTTTTACTGCAGAGAATGAGTCTTTTTCAATACAAATACTGACCCTACTGGAAAAGTGTGAATGTAGCAGTTTCAGAAATCAAAGTCAAGGTCGTCTTAACCATTAGCAGAATAAGTTGTGGCCCTGGGATGTGAGTACTGGTCTAATGGAGACTCTCCCAATAAAATCTCCCTCTCTCTGATCCTCACCTAACCTCAGAACTCAGATAAGAAACATCTCCTTTAGATCAGCAAGCAACCGATTTTAAAACGCAAATTTCCTGTTCGGATGTCAGAGAGCAGAATGAGAGGAGGTGGGGAGCTCAGGTCATTGCCAGGAGGGCTGATGCTGTGGAGCTGGGTGTCCGGAAATCCCCCCAAGGACACCAAAGAGCAGGAAAGAAAATAACTCCTGAGACAAACCTCCCCACAATACTCAACAATCTTGACATTTGGTTTTTTTTTATTTCAAGCCATAGTCTATACTTCTGGGAAGCAGGCAAAGCACAAAAAAGAACAACTGACTAGGATTTGGTGCCGGCTGAAGCAGAAAGATTGCTGCTCTTTTTAAAAAGTTGAAAGGAAAAGCCTTCATCCTTGTTTTTTTTTTTTTTGCGGTACGTGGGCCTCTCACTGTTGTGGCCTCTCCCATTGCGGAGCACAGGCTCCGGACGTGCAGGCTCAGCGGCCATGGCTCACGGGCCCAGCTGCTCCGCAGCACGTGGGATCCTCCCAGACCGGGGCACGAACCCGCGTCCCCTGCATCGGCAGACAGACTCCCAACCACTGCGCCACCAGGGAAGCCCCGTCCTTCTTTATTAGACAAGGCTCTGTAGCTACAAGCGCCTGTTAAGGCCCAACCTCGGAAGAGAATTTCTTCTCCACCTTTCCTAGCAGATGCGCCTCTAAACAAGCCAACACAACAGCTGTGTTTAAGCAGAGGCACCGTCTGTCCAGGCTCGACGTCTGGAAACCTGCAAGCAGTGTACTAGGAGGCTCGGGCCTTCAAGTGTAGATATGGCGTGAGCCACACATCTTAAGGTGCCGATTCACGGCACAGTTGCCCTGGGATTCTGTGGCGGGAGGGTAGCAGCCCCCTACAGGGTTATCCTTTCCGAGATGCTTCACTTGAGAAAGTCATCACTCAAGAACAGCAAGCAGGCTGTTCACAAAAAACAAACAAAAAGACAAAAAACACACCTTAGCTGTGTGGTAACCCAGACCCATCCTACAGGGTTCCTGGCCACCCACCTCCTATTCCCCTGCAGGATCTGTGACACCTCACCAAGGGGCAGCCTTGGTTTGGAGACTTCGGCACCGGGGAGGATGGGCAGGAATGGAGCCAATCGACAGCACAGCCCCTCCTGACACGAGCCAAGGCTGAAGTCCCTGTGGAAGCTCCAAGCTGCCGGCATGAGGCAGGGCAGGTCGACTGCAGGTGCAGACCCCACCATGTGAGCCGTGCTTTATGTTGAGATCCATGCACCTCCTCCACGAAGCCGTCCATGACCTCTGAAACCCACATCCATCTCCTCGTGACTGACGGCCTTCGCCTACTGTTCCCGGCGGTTTAGTGTGGCTCTCTGAGGGTGCAAGTGGGAAGACATCCTGAGCCAGTCCAGGGCTTAGCAGGAAAGAGTGCCCTGGCTGCGTGCTGACGCCTGCCCTGCAGCCGGGAGGTGAGAGCAGGGAGTGCTTACCACGCTTCCCCGCAGGCAGTAAGCTGCCTACAGTCAGGTGGACCTTCCCTTCCCAGTGGAGAGTGAAGTCCTTCAGCCTAACGGCGTGGATTCTGCTTCTCCTCAATTCTCTCCCAGTGCCCAGCCCAGAGCTAGGTACATTTATTTACTTCACTTAAACTATCACAAACTTCCAGCAATTCTAGAAACACTACAGAGTCTGCAGGGCCGTCATGTAACTTTGCTGCACAATCTCCGGAATTACAGTGGAACCTCTTAATCTCATAGCCTTTCCGTCTCTTACTCTCTCCCACTCGCTCTCTGTGTTAGTATAGATGACTGGGGTGATAAAATGACAGACGTTAAAGAACACTGCCCTATAGTATATAATCAAGTGCTCACTTATGTGGCACAAATTTGGGAATTCAAGGATAATGAATATCAACATCGTAGACAATACCCTGTTCACAAGTGGATTCTCTTATGCCACAAATATTTATTGAGGGACACACATTTATGAGCCAGGAACGGTGGCAGTCCCTGGAAAATGATGGTCCTAAAACTGGCATGGTCCCTGGCCTCGTGGTATTTATACTCTTCCACTCCCAGCTGCGTACACAGAGACGGCTACCCAGTGTGTGAGAAGCCAGGCTTGGATCTGCCGGTCTCTGCCCCCCTGAACCACCAAAGGTCAGGGACCCCGGCGTCAAGTTCTCCATAGAGAATCTACAACAGAGTTGGAAACCACTGTTTTTATTTTTTTCCACTACAGACTAGTTTTTCCTATTCTAGAACTTTGGAGAGAGGGAACTATCAATATATAGTATGTACTCTCTTGAGTGTTGCCTCTTTCCCTCAGCAGAACGCATTAGAGATTTGTCCATACGACTGCCTGCTGTCGCACTCTGCTCTTCTGTGCTCCTGTAGCAGCCCATCCTATGGACGGACCTCAGGCAATTTCTCTGTATAACTCTTCATGGACACCTGGGCTAGTGCGAGCTTCGGGGTCTGTCCCCTCTTGCCTGTCATTTTGCCTCCTGCCTGCCATATGGGCTTCCTCCCGTGGTTAGGCGAATGGTCACTGGAGTAAAACTGACAAAGGTTAGAGCCACTTGCTGAATGATATTGAGCAAGCTGCTAGGCCTCTCTTGCTCTCTGGTTGCTCCTCCGGGGGTGACGGTGAAGATACCTTAGGGCAGAAAACAGCTCAAAGACAGGGGACCTGGAATGTAACCGGTGCTTAATAATAGGAGCTTTATTTTTTATGTCTACTGTATTCGTTTCTTAAGGCTGCTATCACAATGTGCCACAAACTTGGTGGCTCAAAACAGAGGATATATATTGTCTCACAGGTCTGGAGGCTAGAAGTCTGAGATCAAGGTGAATGGAGGGCCACACTCTCTGAAGGCTCTAGAGCAGGACCTATGCCATGACTTTCTCAGAGCTTCAGCTGTGGCCAGCGAACCATGGAGTTCTCTGCTTATAGACTCATCACTCCAATTTCTACCTTCATCTTCACATAGCATCTTTGTCTCTTTTCCTTTTCTTATAAGGACACCAGTCATATTGGATTAAGGGCCCACCCTATTCCAATCTGACCTCTTCTGAACAAATTACACCTGCAACAACCTATTTCCAAATAAAGTCACATTCAGAGGTTTCAGGAAAGACCTGAATTTGGCGGTGCGGATGGGAGGAACATTATCCAACAAAGTACAACCATCTCCCCAGACAAATTATAAAATCATTTATTTAAAAGATTGTGTCTTGGGGCTTCCCTGGTGGCGCAGTGGTTGAGAGTCCACCTGCCGATGGAGGGGACAGGGGTTCGTGCCCCGGTCCGGAAGGATCCCACATGCCGCGGGGCAGCTGGGTCAGTGGGCCATGGCCACTGAACCTGCGCGTCCGGAGCCTGTGCTCTGCAACCAGAGAGGCCACAACAGTGAGAGGCCCGTGTACCACAAAAAAAAAAAAAAAAAAAAAAAAAGGTTGTGTCTTATAAAATATTGCTCTGCATCCCTTGGACAGACTCAATGGTCAATAAATATTTGATAAAGCAGAAACTGAAAATGATGATGAATTTAATCTGTACTCTGAGGAGACGTAAGAAGAAAAGATTTCATCACAGGATAAAACATAGATATTTAGCCTCAAATTCTGCAGGTTTTGCTGTATCATTTTGGAAGCTTTAAAGTCAAGAGACTAATATGCTTCTTCCACAAGAAATTAGCAATTTCATATAACTAATCATAGACATGTTGTTTCATCCAGGAGACTTGATTAAAAATAAAGTTAGAAAGAGATTGAAGGTGATTTTCAGATTTTATTCCACCTACAGTAACGCATTTCTTTAATATTTGTTTTCAGCTACAACAGTGCTATGACATTCTGCTAGACCTGGCAAATTCCTCCTGGGAGGCAGATTGCCGAAATACACAATCACTTCCCCACAGAACCATCCATTTATCAGTTCTTTAGCTAGGAAGGAAAAAAAGCCAAGTTCAAATTTCTCGTTTACACAAGTGTAGATATTAACAGGGACCACGTTTATTCTAATTTCCTTTGTACACTCTCTGTCGTTTATGTAACTTTGTTCTCACAGCCTCAAATTCCATATGGGTAGAGCTCCTCAAGCATCAGAATCACAATTAGACATAAGTTAGATAATAAGGTTTACATTATCTATGACATCCAAAGGGTAGGATATATGAAGCCTGCCTGGTTTCCTCTTACAGTCATCAATCACTTTTTAAACAAAAAATTACCCAAACTCTCCAATGTTGGTATATCTCAAAGATGCTGAAATGCTAAGATTTTAGTGGCTCAAAAAATAATGACTCTTTTCTCATGGCAGTCTTCTATTTAGTTCCACAAGCAACCTGGCTGTAGGAATATACATTTTACCCAAAGGATTCAAAAAAGGTGCTTTCATTTTTAATGTAAACCAGATAAAACTAAAAGTCATTTTTATTTTTTCTGAACTCACTACAGTTCTAAATCAGTTTTTCTTCACCCCACTAAAATTACTGCTTGACACCTAAAGCAAATAGAGAAAGAAGAAAAAACAAAACCCAGAGTGAGTAGAAGGGAAGAAATCGTAAAGATCAGAACAGAAATAAATGAATAGAGATGAAGAAAACAATAAAAGAACAAAGGTCAATGAAACTAAAAGCTGGTTCTTTGAAAAGATAAACAAAATTGAGAAACCTTTAGCCAGACTCCTCAAGAAAAAAAGGGAGAGGGCTCACATCAGTAAAATTAGAAATGAAAAAGGAGAAGTAACAATGGATACCACAGAAATACAAAGGATCACAAGAGACTACTACAAGCAACTATATGCCAATAAAATGGACAACCTAGAAGAAATGGGCAAATTCTGAGAAAGGTACAACCTTCCAAAACTGAACCAGGAAAAAATAGAAAATATGAACAGACCAATCACAAGTACTGAAATTGAAACTGTGATTAAAAATCTTCCAACAAAGGTCCAGAACCAGATGGCTTCACAAATTCTACCAAACATTTAGAAAAGAGTTAACACCTATCCTTCTAAACTCTTCCAAAAAATTGTGGAGGAAGGAATATACTCAGACATTCTATGAGGCCACCATCACCCTGATACCAAAAACCAGACAAAGATACTACAAAAAAAAGGGAAGTTACAGGCCAATATCACTGATGGACATAGATGCAAAAAATCCTCAACAAAATACTAGCAAACCGAATCCAACAATACATTTAAAGTATCAAACACCATGATCAAGTGGGATTTATCCCAGGAATACAAGGATTCTTCAATATATGCAAATCAATCAGTGTGATACTCTACAGTAACAAACTGAAGAATAAAAAACATATGATCTCAAAAGATGCATAAAAAGCTTTTCACAAAATTCAACACCCATTTATGATTAAAAACTCTCCAGAAAATGGGCATAGAGGGAACCTACCTCAACATAATAAAGGCCATATATGACAAACGCACTACTAACCTCATTCTCAATGGGGAAAAACTGAAAGCATTTCCTTTAAGATCAGGAATGAGACAAGGATGTCCACTCTTGCCACTTCTACTCAACATAGTTTTGGAAGTCCTAACCACGGCAATCAGAGAAGAAAAAAGAAATAAAAGGAATACAAATTGGAAAAAAAGAAGTAAAATTGTCACTGTTTACAGATGATATGATACTATACAAAGAAAATCCTAAAGATGTCACCAGAAAACTACTAGAGCTCATCAGTGAATCCGGTAAAGTTGTAGTATACAAAATTAATACATAGAAATCTCTTGCATTCCTATACACTAACAACAAAAGATCAGAAAGAGAAATTAAGGAAACAATCCCATTTACCATCACATCAAAAAGAATAAAATACCTAGCAGGACTTCCCTGGCAGTCTAGTGGTTAAGGCTCCATGCTTCCATTGCAGGGGCTGTGGGTTCAATACCTGGTCAGGGAACTAAGATCCCACATGCCATGTGGTGCAGCCAAAAAAAAAAAGAATAAAATACCTAGAAATAAACCTACCTAAGGAGGCAAAAGACCTGTACTCTGAAAACTGTAAGACACTGATGAAAGAAATCTAAGATGACACAAACAGATGGAAAGATATACCATGTTCTTCGATTGGAAGAATTAATATTGTCAAAATGAGTATAATACCCAAGGCAATCTACAGATTTAATGCAATTCCTATCAAATTACCAATGGCAGTTTTCACAGACCTAGAACAAAAAATTTTTTAGTTTGTACGGAAACACAAAAGACCCTGAATAGCCAAAGCACTCCTGAGAAAGAACAACAGAGTTGGAGGAATCAGGCTGCCTGACTTCAGACTACACTACAAAGCTACAGTCATCAAAAGAGTATGGTACTGTCACAAAAACAGAAATATAGATAAACGGAACAGGATAGAAAGCCCAGAAGTTAAGCCCACGCACCTATGGTCAATTAATCTACAACAAAGGAAGCAAGAACATAAGATGGAAAAAAAACAGTCTCTTCAGTAAGTGGTGCTGGGAAAACTGGACAGCTACAAGTAAAATAATGAAATTAGAACATTCCCTAACACCATACAGAAAAATAAACTCAAAATGGATTAAATACCTAAATTTAAGTCCAGGTACTATAAAACTCCTAGAGGAAAACATAGGTGGAACATTCTCTGCCATAAATTGCAGCAGTATCTTTTTGCATCCACCTCCCAGAGTAATGAAAATAAAAACAAAAATTAAAAAAGGGGACCAAATTGAAGGCTTTTGCACAGCAAAGGAAACCAATAAACAAAATGAAAAGACAACCCACAGAATGGGAGAAAATATTTGCAAATGAAGCGACTGATAAGGGATTAATCTCCAAAATATTCAAACAGCTCATGCAGCTCTATATCAAAAAAATAAAAATAAAAAAATGGGCAGAAGATCTAAATAGACATTTCTCCAAAGAAGACATACAAATGGCCAAAAAAGCACGAGAAGATGTTCAACCTCACTAATTAGAGAAATGCAAATCAAAACTACAATGAGGTATCACCTTACACTGGTCAGAATGGCCATCATCAAAAAGTCTACAGGGCTTCCTTGGTGGTGCAGTGGTTGAGAGTCCGCCTGCCACTGCAGGAGACATGGGTTCGTGCCCCGGTCTGGGAAGATCCCACATGCCGCGGAGCAGCTAGGCCCGTGAGGCATGGCCGCTGAGCCTGCGCGTCCGGAGCCTGTGCTCCGCAACGGGAGAGGCCACAACAGTGAGAGGCCTGCGTACCGCAAAAAAAAAAAAAAAAGTCTACAAACAGTGAGTGCTGGAGAGGGTGTGGAGAAAAGGGAATCCTCATACACTGTTGGTGGGAATGTAAATTGGTGCAACCACTATGGAGAACAGTATGGAGGTTCCTCACAGAACTAAAAATGGAACTACCATGTGATCCAGCAATCCTACTCCTGTGCATATACCCGGAAAAAAACATAATTCGAAAAGATACGTGCACTCCAATGTTCATTGCAGTGCTATTCACAAGAGCCAAGTCATGGAAGCAACCTAAATGTCCCCTGACAGAGGAATGGATAAAGAAGATGTGATACACATATACAATGGAATATTACTCAGACATCAAAAAGAATGAAATAGTGCCATTTGCAGCAACATGGGTGGACATGGAGATTATCATACTAAGTGAAGTAAGTCAGACAGAGAAACAAATATCACATGATATTACTTATATATAGAATCTAAAAAAATGGTACAAATGAACTTATTTACAAAACATAAACAGATTTTTCTAACAAACTTACGGTTGCCAAAGGGGAAATGCGGAGAGAAGGGATAAAATAGGAGTTTGGGATGAACACATACACACTGCTATATATAAAATAGATAATCAACAAGGACCTACTGTATAGCACAGGAACTCTACTCAATATTCTGTAATAACCTATATGGGAGAAGAATCTGAAAATAATGGATATATGTATATGTATAAATAATTCACTTAGCTGAAATTAACACAACTAACACAACTATAACCCAGTATAAAATAAATATTAGGGCTTCCCTGGTGGCGCAGTAGTTGAGAGTCCGCCTGCTGATGCAGGGGACACGGGGACACAGGTTCGTGCCCCAGTCTGGGAAGATTCCACAAGCCGTGGAGCGGCTAGGCCCGTGAGCCATGGCTGCAGAGCCTGAGCGTCCGGAGCCTGTGCTCCGCAACGGGAGAGGCTGCGACAGTGAGAGGCCCGCGTACCGCAAAAAATAATAATAATAATAAATAAATAAATATTAAATTTAAAATATATATGATTGCTTGAAATTTTGCCCAAGCAACCAAACAAATTCTCATACTCTGTAAAAGACGATAGGACCAACCATACATAAGATAAAGAACAAAGCCAACTCCCTACATAGTGAGGTATACAGCTCAAAGGGGGGCTCACTGGAGCCCAAATATGACCAAGGTATGTTCCTCCACCTTTCCTGAATTTCCTCCATTATAATCCTACTGGATTTAAGTTTGCAAATTCTTGAGTTAAATGCAAACACTTGCTGAAAGAGAAAACTTAAAACAAAAACACAACACCTGCCCAGTTAAATGTATAATATTAGATTATGCCTAGGTAGGGACATGAGGGAATGGGGCCCTAGACAGGTATGAGAACAATATTTGCAGCACTCCTTATAGGTCACAGATCACATCTTTCTTCTTTTCTATATATTTGCAATAACCCAACAAAAGATTTTTTCAATTGAGGTTAAATTCATGTAAGATAAAATCAACCATTTTAAAGTACACAGTTCAGTGGCATTTAGTACATTCACAGTGTTGTGCAACTACCACCCCTATCTAGTTCCAAAACATCATCTCCCCAAAACAAAACCCTATACCCATTAAGCATATGCTCCCCATTCCTCCTTCTCTCCAGGCCTGGCAAACACCAATTTGCATTCTATCTCTGTAGATTTACCAATTCTGGATATTCCATATAAATGGAATTGTGCATATGTGGTCCTTTTGCATCTGGCATTTCTTACTTAGTATAATGTTTTTGAGGTTCATCCATGTTGTAACATGTAGCAGTACTTCATTCCTTTTCATGACTGAATAATACTCCATTATGTGGATATACCACATTTTGTTCATCCATCCATCTGTTGATGAACATTTGGGCTATTTCTACCTTCTGGCTAATGTGACTGGTGGGGCTAAAAATACACATGTACAAGTATTTATCTGAGAACTTGTTTTCAATTTTTTTGTGTAGAATTGGTAGTGGATGCTTTCATTTCTCCAGAAGTGGAATTGCTAAATCACATGGTAATTCTATGTTTAACTTAGAGGAGTCACCAAACTGTTTTTCATAGCAGCTGAACAATTTTATACTCCCTCCACAATGTATAAGGGTTTCAATTTCTCCACATCTTCCCCAAAGCTTGTTTTCTGATTTTTTCTTCTTTGTAAATTGTAGCCAACCTCATGGGTGTGAAATGATATCTTAATGTGGTTTTTATTTACATTTCCCCAATGACTAATGATGTTGAGCAGAGAAGTCTTTTTTTTCTTCTCAGCCTGTTCTCCAAAGGTGCAAAGCCTCTATAAAAACCTATATGATGTCCTATGCATATTCTGGTAGCATTATGCAAGGACAGACAGTTAATAAATATGTGCTCTTGATTGTCAAATAGCATCAAGAATCTTTTCTAGTTGCCTAAGTATTTTTAAGTGTATTTTTCAAGGGTTAGAATTCACCTAGTAGAGCTCTTTTGTAAAACAGTATATATTTTTTAGATATTTAATTATACATTAGATATAATAATCTTATATGTTTAATTATATATTATAATGATATAAATAAAATTATTGTTAATGCTGATTTCTTCAACATTTAATCTCAATAAATCTTATGTCATGGATCACAGTATTAAAACTGTGCTGTGGTTCATAGCAGCACTATTTACAATAGACAAGACATGAAAGCAACCTAAGTATCCATGAACAGATGAATGGATAAAGATGTGATAAAAATATACAATGGAATATTACTCAGCCATTAAAAAGAACAAAATAATGCCATTTGCAGCAACATGGATGGACCTAGAGATTATCATACTAAGTGAAGTAAGAGAAAGATAAATATCATATGATATCACTTACATGTGAAATCTTAAAAAAATGATACAAATTAACTTATTTACAAAACAGAAACAGACTCACAGACATAGAAAACAAACTTATGGTTACCAAAGGGGAAAGGAAAGGGGTGGGGGATAAATTAGGAGTTTGGGATCAACAGTTACATACTACTATATATATAAAATAAACAAGGACCTACTGTATACCACAGGGAACTATATTCAACATCTTGTAATAACCTATAATGGAAAAGATTCTGAAAAAGAATATATGTATGTATGTATAACTGAATCACTTTGCTGTACACCTAAAACTAACATGGCATTGTAAATCAACTATACTTCACTTAAAAAAAAAAACAAACAAAAGAACCCCAAAACTGTGCTGTGAACACACAGAGGTGAAGACCACTAGGCTAGTCCTTGTTTTTCAGCGTATTTCCCTCTCTGGAAGTAGTTTGTGTTTCCATATATGTAAAATTTGGAAAATGAAAATGAATCAATAGTAACAGGAAAGAGATCAGTGATTGCCTCAGAACAGGGCAGAGAGGTTGTAAAAGGAGAGGTATTAAGGGCCACCAGAGAAGGACTACCTTCGGGAAATGCTTTGGGGTGATGGATATATTCATCGCACTGATTGTGGCTATGGTTCCACTGGTATATAAATATGTCAAAATTCATCAGATTGCATACTATAAATATGTACAGTTTATCATATGTTAATTATATCTCAGTAAAACTGGGGAAAGGTTTTTAAAAGAAGGAAAAATATTATGTATACCATTATCCCATTTTCATAAAAAATTACACCACACACATGTATGCATTCATAAAGAACTGGGAGTAAATATTCCAAAATATTAGTAAATTCAAGCTAAGAGTTTCTCCTATGTTTTCTTCTAGAAGTTTTGCAGTTTTAGGTTTGACATTTGAGGTCTATAATCCATTCTGATTTCTTTTTTATATATGGGTTGAAGGTGGGTTTTTTTCATATGATTATCAATTATTTGAGCATCATTTCTTAAATCATTCTTTCCCAATTTGATTGTCATGGCACCATTACCAAAAATCAGTTTCTCTGTATTGATTATTTCTGTACTCTATTTTGTTCCATTGATCTATTTATCATAATACCAAATACCACACTGTCTTAATCATGGTAGCTATATAGTAAGTCTTGAAATCAGGCAGTGTTAGTCATTCAACTTTGCTCTTATTTTTCAAAATTGTTCTATTTGATGTCTTTTGCTTCTTCATATACATTTTAAAATCAATTTAACAGTTTCTGCAAAAAATCCTTCTGGGATTTCAATTGAGTATGTTGGATCTACAGGTCATTTTAGAGAGAAATGACAACTTAACATTGAGTCTTTCAATACATGAACATGATATATTTTCCCCATTTAATTAGGTCCTCTTTAATTTCTCTCAGCAATGTTTTGGAGTTTTTAGTGTGCAGGTCATGCACATCTTTTGCCAAATTTCTTCCTAAGTATTTCTTATTTTTTGATATTGTTATAAATGATATTTCAATTTTCAATTGGTGATTATAGAAATACGGTTAGCTTTTGTATATTGACCTTATATCCTGCAACCTTGATAAACTCATTTATCATAGCAGCTTTTTTGTCAATTCATAGAATTTTCTACATACACAAAAATGTCATCTGTAAATATATAACAGCTTTACTTCTTCCTTTCCAATTTATTTGCTTTTAATTACTTTCCAAGCAGCTTTGCTCTCAATGTTTGAATTGATTAAAATGTGTGAGGTTTTGTGGGTCAAGCAGACTTCACTCAATGTAGGTAGGATTCAATCGTCTTGCAAGGAGCCACCCAGGAGTCTCAGCTACAGAAGGGACTCACACTGACAACAGGATGGGAGGTGACAGTGAATGACCTGGAGCAGGAGCTGGGAGCAGGGAGACTGGTAGAAGTCCAATCATAGTGAGATCTCCCACAACAAGGAACCAACACTGGGGTGGATTTCCCCTTTAGGCATGTTACCCCACAAGACGCAGCATTCAGACACTTGCCACACAGTGGGCTTCAGTGGCCCCACAGGCAGTGTTGGCCAGAAAAGCATCACCAACCAACAGAGAGAACAACACAACCAGTCACTTAGATAAGAGACTCTTGTCCTCTTTCTCCTTCCTCCCTGTTCCAACACAATGAAGGGTTAGAGCCCAAAGGGAGAGTAAAAGGCTAAATGAGCTCATTCAGTCCCCCAGTATGAGGAAGGGGGATACAGAATGAAAAGAGCACGTCATAACCCTCTCCCTCACCCACACACACACGCACTACAGTCCCTATAAAAGGAAAATTTTGAAATCAGATATGAAATTGAAGTTTCAAACAAATCAGTCTTCTAATAACCAACGACCAGGAAATTATTATTTTTTCCTAAGATGCTATTAAGGGATCTGCTGTACAGGAGGGAAGGGAGATTTAACATAGGTCTTGAGGGGTGTGATAGCAGAAAAATAACAATTCAATGTTGTACCGCACTAACTGAGATAGGTCAGTAAGTCAGAAATATATTGTTTAAAGATATCTAATAAATTAGTTGACAATATAAATAATGAATTTATCGGATAAAACCTGTTGGAAAGACCTTCCTGTGTGATGCCAGAACATCACGGGTGTTCTAGCAGATCCCATGACCTGGGACCTGTTGAACTGGGCTGAAGCACCTGCAAGCTCTTGAAGCGAGTGGTCTCACCAAATGAGAAGATGCATTTAAAATGCACTTGTTGGGCAGAACACTCTTTGATATAAAATGTAGTCATGTTTTTTGAATCTGTCTGCTAAAGCAAAGGAAATAAAAGCAAAAATAAACACATGGGACCTAATTAAACCCAAAAGCTTTTGCACAGCAAAGGAAAACATCAACAAAACAAAAAGATAACCTACTGAATGGGAGGAAATATTTGCAAATGATATGACTGATAAGGGGTTAATATGTAAAATATATAAACACCTCATACAAGTCAACATCAAAAGACCAAATAATCTGATTTTAAAAGGGGCAGACCTGAATACACATTTTTCCAACGAAGACATACAGATGGCCAAGAGGCATATGAAAAGACACTCAACATCATTAACCATCAGAGAAATAAAAATCAAAACCACAATGAGATATCAACTCCAACCTGTCAGAATGTCTATCGTCAAAAAGAACACAA
Organism: Delphinus delphis; assembly: GCF_949987515.2. Lineage (NCBI taxonomy): Eukaryota > Metazoa > Chordata > Mammalia > Artiodactyla > Delphinidae > Delphinus > Delphinus delphis. Next base: position 72,374,409 of record NC_082698.1, on the reverse strand, counting down.
ATAGAGTGAAGACTGCCGCCATGTCCTGCCTGCCATCTGCCACACACGGTGCAGTGTTATTCCAGGACCTTGCTTCACACAGGTCTGGACTCAAAGAAGTCTAAAGATCCTCGACAGCAACTCTCCGGTAATTAAGCAGCACCCAGCAACAAATGAGCACAGGTCCCTGGCACACCCTCAAACCTGCTTCTCACTGAGTGCCATGATTTCTCCAAATACCTCCTATACGAACTGAGAATAATGTAACTCCAGAAAAGAGGAACCGCAGAGGCCTGCTCCGCCCTTGCTGTGAGACCTGGGAGACCCAGACAGAGTTTCAAGCTAAGGACCCTCACGTCACCCTCAGGGTCTTGGTGCTCCGGCTGGGTGTCAGGCCTGTGTCTCTGAGGTAGGCGAGCCAAGTTCAGGACCTTGGTCCACCAGAGGCCTCCCAGCTCCATGTAATATCAAACGGTGAAAAAAGGCTCTCCCAGAGATCTCCATCTCAATGCTAAGACCCAGTTCCACTCAACGACCAGCAAGCTACAGTGCTGGACACCCTATGCCAAAAAACTAGCAAGACAGGAACACAACACCACCCATTAGCAGAGAGGCTGCCTAAAATCATAATAAGGTCACAGACACCCCAGAACACACCACCGGACGCAGTCCTGCCCACCAGATAGACAAGATCCAGACTCATCCACTAGAACACAGGGACCAGCCCCCTCCACCAGGAAGCCTACCCAACCCACTGAACCAAACTTAGCCACTGGGGGCAGACACCAAAAACAACGGGAAGGGGCTTCCCTGGTGGCGCAGTGGTTGGGGGTCCGCCTGCCGATGCGGGGGACACGGGTTCATGCCCTGGTCTGTGGGCCCGTGAGCCATGGTCGCTGGGCCTGCGCGTCCGGAGCCTGTGCTCCGCGGTGGGAGAGGCCACGGCAGTGAGAGGCCCGCATACCGCAAAAAAAAAAAAACAACAGGAAGTACGAACCTGTAGCCTGTGAAAAGGAGACCCCAAACACAGTAAGCTAAGCAAAATGAGAAGACAGAAAAACACACAGCAGATGGAGGACCAAGGTAAAAACCTACCAGACCAAACAAATGAAGAGGAAATAGGCAGAAATTCTATTTCTACCTGAAAAAGAATTCAGAGTAATGAGAATAAAGATGATCCAAAATCTGGGAAACAGAATGGAGAAAATACAAGAAATGTTTAACAAGGACCTAGAAGAACTAAAGAGCAAACAAACAATGGTGAACAACACAATAAATGAAATTAAAAATTCTCTAAAAGGAATCAATAGCAGAATAACTGAGGCAGAAGAAGAGATAAGTGACAGGGAAGATAAAATAGTGGAAATAACTACCACAGAGCAAAATAAAGAAAAAACAATGAAAAGAATTGAGGACACTCTCAGAGACCTCTCAGACAACATTAAGCACACCAACATTCAAATAATAGGGTTCCCAGAAGAAGAGGAGAAAAAGAAAGGGACTGAGAAAATATCTGAAGAGATTATAGTTGAAAACCTCCCTAATATGGGAGAGGAAATAATCAACTCCAGGAAGATCAGAGTCCCATACAGGATAAATCCAAAGAGAAACCCTCCAAGACATATATTAATCAAACTATCAAAAATTAAATACAAAGAAAAATTATTAAAAGCAGCAAGGGAAAAACAACAAATAATATACAAGGGAATCCCCATAAGGTTAACAGCTGATCTTTCAGCAGAAACTCCACCGGCCAGAAGGGAGTGGCAGGACACATTTAAAGCGATGAAAGGGAAAAACCTACAACCAAGATTACTCTACCCAGCAAGGATCTCATGCAGATTCGACGGAGATATTAAAACATTTACAGACAAGCAAAAGCTAAGAAAATTCAGCACCGCCAAACCAACTTTACAACAAATACTGAAGGAACTTCTCTAGGCAGGAGACACAAGAGTGGGAAAAGATCTACAAAAACAAACCCAAAACAATTAAGAAAATGGTAATAGGAACATACATATCAATAACTACCTTAAATGTAAATGGATTAAATGCTCCAACCAAAAGACATAGACTGGCTGAATGGATACAAAAACGAGACCCATATATATGCTGTCTACAAGAGACACACTTCAGACCTAGAGACACATACAGACTGAAAGTGAGGGGATGGAAAAAGATATTCCATGCAAATGGAAATCAAAACAAAGTTGGAGTAGCAATTCTCATATCAGACAAAATAGACTTTAAAATAAAGACTATTACAAGAGACAAAGAAGGACACTACATAATGAAGAAGGACACTACATAATGATCAAGGGATCAATCTAGGAAGAAGATATAACAATTGTAAATATTTATGCACCCAACACAGGAGCACCTCAATACATAAGGCAAATGCTAAGAGCCATAAAAGGGGAAATTGACAGTAACAAAATCATAGTAGGGGACTTTAACACCCCACTTTCATCATGGATACATTTCCAAAATGAAAATAAATAAGGAAACACAAGCTTTAAATGATACATTAAACAAGATGGACTTAATTGGTATTTATACAACATTCCATCCAAAAACAACAGAATACACTTTCTTCTCAAGTGTTCATGGAACATTCTCCAGGACAGATCATAACTTGGGTCACAAATCAAGCCTTGGTAAATTTAAGAAAATTGAAATTGTATCAAGTATCTTTTCCAACCACAATGCTATGAAACTAGATATCAATTACTGGAAAACATCTGTAAAAAATAGAAACACACGGAGGCTAAACAACACACTACTAAATAACCAAGAGATCCCTTAAGAAATAAAAGAAGAATTCGAAAAAAGTACCTAAAAACAAATGACAATGAAAACATGACAACCCAAAACCTATGGGATGCAGCAAAAGGAGTTGTAAGAGGGAAATCTATAGCTATACAAGCCTACCTCAAGAAATATTTGAAATAAACAACCTAACCTTACATGTAAAGAAATTAGAGAAAGAAGAACAAAAAACACCCAAAGTTAGCAGAAGGAAAGAAATCATAAAGATCAGATCAGAAATAAATGAAAAAGAAATGAAGGAAACAATAGCAAAGATCAATAAAACTGAAAGCTGGTTCTTTGAGAAGATAAAATTGATAAACCATTAGCCAGACTCATCAAGAAAAACAGGGAGAAGACTCAAATCAACAGAATTAGAAATGAAAAAGCAGAAGTAACAACTGACAATGCAGAAATACAAGGATCATGAGATTACTACAAGCAACTCTATGCCAATAAAATGAACAACCTGGAAGAAATGGACACATTCTTAGAAAAGCACAACCCTCTGAGACTGAACCAGGAAAAAATAGAAAAAATAAACAGACCAATCACAAGCACTGAAATTGAGATTCTGATTAAAAATCTTCCAACAAACAAAAGCCCAGGACCAGATGGTTTCACAGGCGATTTCTATCAAGCATTTAGAGAAGAGCTAACACCTATCCTTCTCAAACTCTTCCAAAATATATGAGAGGGAGGAACACACCCAAACTAACTCTACAAGGCCACCATCACCCTGATAACAAAACCAGACAAAGATGTCACACAAAAATAAAACTACAGGCCAATATCACTGATGAACACAGATGCAAAATCCTCCATAGAATACTAGCAAACAGAATCCAACAACACACTAAACGGATCATACACCATGATCAAGTGGGGTTTATCCCAGGAATGCAAGGATTCTTCAATATACGTAAATCAATCAATGTGATACACCATATTAACAAACTGAAAGGTAAAAACCATATGATCATTTCAATAGATGCAGAAAATGTTTTCGACAAAATTCAACACCCATTTATAATAAAAACACTCCAGAAAGTAGGCATACAGGGAACTTACCTCAACATAATAAAGGCCATATATGACAAACCCACAGCCAACATCATTCTCAATGGTTAAAAAGTGAAACCATTTCCTCTAAGATCAGGAACAAGTCAAGGTTGGCCACTCTCACCACTATTATTCAACATCGTTTTGGAAGTTTTAGCCACAGCAATCAGAGAAGAAAAAGAAATAAAAGGAATACAAATCAGAAAAGAAGACGTAAAACTGTCACTGTTTGCAGATGACATGATACTATACATAGAGAATCCTAAAGATGCCACTAGAAAACTACAAGTGTTAATGAATTTGGTGAAGTTGCAGGATACAAAATTAATGCATTCCTATACACTAACGATGAAAACTCTGAAAGAGAAATTAAGGAAACACTCCCATTTACCACTGCATCAAAAAGAATAAAATACCTAGGAATAAACCTACCTAAGGAGACAAAAGACCTGTATGCAGAAAACTATAAGACACTGATGAAAGAAATTAACGATGATACAAACAAATGGAGAGATATACCATGCTCTTGGATTAGAAGAATCAACATTGTGAAAATGACTATACTACCCAAAGCACTCTACAGATTCAATGCAATCCCTATCAAACTACCAATGGCATTTTTCACAGAACTAAAAAAAAAAATTTCACAATTTGTATGGAAACACAAAAGACCCCAAATAGCCAAAGCAATCTTGGGAACGAAAAATGGAGCTGGAGGAATCAGGCTCCCTGACTTCAGACTATACTACAAAGCTACAGTAATCAAGAAAGTATGGTACTGGCACAAAAACAGAAAGATAGATCAATGAAACAGGACAGAAAGCCCAGAGATAAACCCACACACATATGGTCACCTTATCTTTGATAAAGGAGGAAGGAATGTACAGTGGAGAAAGAACAGCCTCTTCAGTACGTGGTATTGGGAAAACTGGACAGGTACATGTAAAAGTATAAGATTAGATCACTCCCTAACACCATACACAAAAATAAGCTCAAAATGGATTAAAGACCTAAATGTTAAGGCCAGAAACTATCAAGCTTTTAGAGGAAAACATAGGCAGAACACTCTAAGACATAAATCACAGCAAGATCCTTTTTGACCCACCTCCTAGAGAAATGGAAATAAAAACAAAAATAAACAAATGGGACCTAATGAAACTTAAAAGCTTTTGCACAGCAAAGGAGACCATAAACAAGATGAAAAGACAACCCTCAGAATGGGAGAAAATATTTGCAAATGAAGCAACTGACAAAGGATTAATCTCCAAAATTTACAAGCAGCTCATGCAGCTCAGTATCAGAAAAACAAACAACCCAATCCAAAAATGGGCAGAAGACCTAAATAGACATTTCTCCAAAGAAGATATACAGGTGGCCAACAAACACATGAAAGGATGCTCAACATCACTAATCATTAGAGAAATGCACATCAGAACTACAATGAGGTATCACCTCACACCAGTCAGAATGGCCATCCAAAAAATCTGCAAACAATAAATGCTGGAGAGGGTGTGGAGAAAAAGGAACCCTCTTGCACTGTTGATGGGAATGTAAGTTGGTGCAGCCACTATGGAGAACATGGAGGTTCCTTAAGAAACTAAAAATACAACTACCATACGACCCAGCAATCCCACTACTGGGCATATACCCTGAGAAAACCATAATTCAAAAAGAGTCATGTACCACAATGTTCATTGCAGCTGTATTCACAATAGCCAGGACATGGAAGCAACCTAAGTGTCCATAGACAGATGAATGGATAAAGAAGATGTGGCACATATATACAATGGAATATTACTCAGCCATAAAAAGAAACGAAATTGAATTATTTGTAGTGAGGTGGATGGACCTAGAATCTGGCACACAGAGTGAAGTAAGTCAGAAAGAGAGAAACAAATACCGTATGCTAACACATACATATGGAATCTAAAAGAAAAAAAATTGGTTCTGAAGAACCTAGGGGCAGGACAGGAATAAAGACGCAGACGTAGAGAATGGACTTGAGGACACGGGGAGGGGGAAGGGTAAGCTGGGACGAAGTGAGAGATGGGCACGGACATATATACACTACCAAATGTAAAACAGATAGCTAGTGGGAAGCAGCCACATAGCACAGGGAGATCAGCTCGGTGCTTTGTGTCCACCTACAAGGGTGGGATAGGGTAGGTGGGAGGGAGATGTAAGAGGGAGGAGATATGGGGATATATATATATATATATATATATATGTATAGCTGATTCACTTTGTTATAAAGCAGAAACTAACATACCATTGTAAAGCAATTATACTCCAATCAAGATGTTAAAAAAAAAAAACACAAATAGCAAATGTTGGCAAAGATGTGGAGAAAAGGGAACGCTTGTACTTTGTGGGAATGTAAATTGATGCAGCCATTGTGGAAAACAGTATGGAGGTTCCTCAAAAAACTGAAGGTAGAACTACCATACGACCCAGCAATACCACTCCTGGGTATTTATCCAAAATACCCAAAAACAATAATTTGAAAAGATACATGCACCCCAGTATTCATAACAGCATTATTTACAATTGCCATGATACGTCCATCAATAGATGAATGGATAAAGATGTGGTATATACATATGATGGAATACTACTCAGCCATAAAAAAGAATGAAATTTTGCCATTTGCAAAAACATGGATGGACTTGGAGGGTATTAAGCTAAGTGAAATAAGTCAGAAAGAGAAAGATAATACGTGCTGTATGATAGCACTTATATGTGAAATTAAAAAATATAACAAACTAGTGAATATAACAAAAAAGAAACAGACTCAGATAAAGAGAACAAACTAGTGGTAACTGGTGGGGAGAAGGAAGGGGGGACAAGATAGGGGTAGGGGATTAAGAGGTACAAAATACTCTGTATAGAATAAGTTGCAAGGATATATAGTACAACACAGGGAATATAGCCAATATTTTATAATAACTATAAATGGAATATAAGCTTTAAAAATTGTGAGTCACTACTGTATAACTGAAACATATACTGTACATTAACTATACCTCAATAAAAAAAAATTTGAAAAATAAATTAATTTTTTAAAAATAATGCATGTGTTGGCCCTCTATCTCCTAGACAGTAAAATAAAAAAGGCTGAACTAAATTCTCTGTGATCCTCTTAGCTCAAATGTCTTTTTCAAAATAACCAATTTATATTTTCCTCTTGTTTCTAAATATTTGGGATTTATCTCAAAAAGAGTCATTTATGTATTCCTCAAATAAACCATGCCTGTGCATGCCAATGAACTTTGGCCTATGTTGCCCCTGCAAGCTAAAATGCCTCTCTCCTACTCGCCATCTGGAAAATACCCCATCATCCTTGGAAAGATCAGCTTCCGTGAATCCCTCTCTCTCACTCCCCAGGTAAGAATGACTCTGCCTGCCCTTCTCTGACTCCCACTGTACAAAGTTTATTCCTCCATGGCACAGGCTTTTGGTTTTGGTTTTGTTTTTAAAGGTAGTGAGTTGTGTCTGCTGTCTTCTTCCTAACCCATCTCTCCTTTAAGGACAAAACCCAGCTTCTAGCCATTTCCCAAGCAAGTCTTTATCATACAAAACTTAAGTGATGGAAGAACAAGAAAAATGAAAGCAGAGAGGTTAAGGCAATCAGTATAATAAAGAGATGAGTCTGAAAGGGGACTGGAGAGCAACTAGACAGACAGCATGGGCCAAGTTTGTGGGACAGTCTGGGGAAGCTTGCAGTGAACGAGGGGAGAGCTTTCAACAAACGGTGCTTGAATCATGCCAAAACGGTACCTTGGTGCCATGGCTGCTATTGTTGGTATGAGATATGTGGGGGAGGGGAGGAAGCAGATGTGTTGCTAGGCTGTACAAAAGGCATTGCCTTTGGCATTCTTAGAGAAATTTCCATAGAGTTTAAATTGTTTGTCAGTCATTCTACATTCAGGGAAGGGGTGGGGGTGGGATGAACTGGGAGATTGGGATTGACATACACACACTACTGTATATAAAATAGATAACTAATGAGAACCTACTGTAGAGCACAGGGAACTCTACTCAGTGCTCTACGGTGACCTAAACGGGGAGGAAGAGAGTGGATATATGTATATGTATGACTGATTCACTTTGCTGTACAGCAGAAACACAACACTGTAAAGCAACTATACTCCAATAAAAAAATTAATTTGTAAAAAATACCAAGAATTACAATAGAGATAATAAGTAGAATTTATGTTTCAAATAAAATAGCCCTGGGGCTTCCCTGGTGGCGCAGTGGTTGGGAGTCCGCCCGCCGATGCAGGGGACGCGGGTTCGCACCCCGGTCCAGGAGGATCCCGCGTGCCGCGGAGCGGCTGGGCCCGTGAGCCATGGCCGCTGGGCCTGCGCGTCCGGAGGCTGTGCTCCGCGGCGGGAGAGGCCGCAGCAGTGAGAGGCCCGCGTACCGCAAAAAAAAAAAAAAAAAAAAAAAAAATAGCCCCTATATAATAAATAAATAACAGTTTTTCAGTCATTCTACATTCAAGCTATCATGTCTTTAAACATGACCGCACAGTGAGGATGGAGCTTTAAGCTAGTGACATCTGTCTTGTAAGACTCAGCAACTTGTAATTATACTTTCATGTCTGTTTTCTCCTCTCACCCGCCCCCAACCCTTCCTCCAGCCTCTCCATGAGAACAAGGACTGCGCCTTTTATCCACTTGCCCTGCTTCTATGAATGAATGATTCACTTAGAAAAGGAGACTTTCTCTGGAACCCTGCACACAATCCCCAGGCAGGTTCTAGAAGCATACAAACGGATACATATGGAAGGCTTCAGAGCTCTGGGGTCCAACAGGTTTGGGTTCTAATTCCAGCTCTGCCACTTACTAGCTGTGGGACCTGTAACTCCCTAAAGCTCAGGTCGCTCAACTGTAAAATGGTGGACATCCTGGAACCTGCTGCATAGAGTTGTTAAGACAACTAAATAAAATAACACATATTAAATACTAAGTACAGTACCCAACACAAACATACACGTTACAGAGATGTAGACATAGCATATCTAAATATATTCAAACACATACAGACACATTCAGCTTCCATTCTGAAACTTCCCTGAGAAACAGTCTTATCTCTTAGGTATGTATATATTAAATCCAGCATTTTCTAAAAAGAGACAGTAACACTATCACAGTTATTATAAGTATGTTTAATTGACTGAAAGAGAGCATTGGGCACAACCTAAAAGTATATGCATCACTTTAAACTATTAATCTAACTTATTTACATTATATACATATCTATCTGTCAAGCAAAGGTTAATAGAGAGTTTATGAAATTGGGAATGCAATTAAGTCTCCCAGGAATCTCAGTTGGAGGCCATGCCAGTTTCTATGGTAACCAAAGGGCTCAGGCAAAAAATGGGGGGAAGGGAGGTGATTTAAAAGCAAGATAAGCACATAAATATAGCTCTTGTCTACCTTTTCTTTTGAGTTCCAATAAGCAATCTTGGCTGCATTTAAATTATTATACAAAGGAAAGTATAAATCAGATTAGTCTTTCACCTCCTAGAATTAAATACATTTTTGCAAGTGATTCCAGTTTTTAAAAATGTATCACTTCTCAGTTTATGAAGTGTGTCAGGTATGTCTCAAATTCCCCAGGGGAGAGAATAGGCGAGGGGATTGAAAGAACACAACGAGATATCCAAGATGTCCAGGATGATTAGACTATACTGCGAATAACCTTCTCAACACCAGCTAATTAGGTTTTACTTATGGTCTCAGAAATTGCAATTAGGCCAAAGGGAGAAAATGTAAAGAATTCGTTTTCCTGTGACAAATTTCACAACATCACTGAATTGAAGAAGAGTTTAGTAATCACCTAGTCAAACCCTTGATTTAATCACCAAAAACACTTCCCTTGAGAAATTAACTTAGCTCCCTAATTTAGGTGAGGGAACTAGATACCAGCAGAACCATGGTTAGAATCTGAGCTCCCTGACTATAGCTCGTACTGTAGTCTACACACCACTTTCCTCTCCTTCACTTCTTTTTTACATGCAAAACTTAGGAACGCTCTTAACCAAGCAAGTCATTCCCAACTGCCGAACTGTCTGATTATTGCAGGTGGTCTGACTTGTTTTGTAAAACCAAGTGAATCTTATTTTGGTACACTTCACCTAAGTTCTTAATTTCATTCACATTTAGAAGCAACTTCACATTTTCCATTAAGAAAACACTTTATGGAAGTTCTGTGAGTACCTACCTGTTTTATCTGACAGTCCAGCAGCTCCGTGTTCATTGCCAGCAATGTGCTCCTGTATGTATCCCACACAGTCTGTGTTAAGAAGAGCCTGAAAGAGAGAGGCCACCAGAGAAATTCATATAGGATCCACACAAGATACTGATTTAAAAAAAAATCAGGAAAATCCTATTGCATAGTCTCAAATTTTCATCCTGCAATCCCAAGTGATTCCTTTGTAAAGGGGAGATAAAATGGGATAAAGAAAAATAGAATAGCATTATAATTCAGCCAGCATTGTTAAAACAGTGAATTCCTGCTTCTCTCCCAAGGTTTGCACTAAATGAAATCTGAAGTTTCTCATTTTGTTTCAAATAAATATAATAGATTCCATAGTGGACATGGTGATCTCTCTGTGTCTCTGCATACATGTAAAAGTAGTGCTTGGTGCAAGTGAGGAGACAGGTGGCTGGACTAGAATCTAATTCTCCATCTCTAATATTTCAAGACTGAGAAAGGATATCAAAAGTACAGATAAGATGCTATACTTACTTCTACAAACCACATTCTCTCTGAAATTCTGTCTTCTGATTCACAAACTGGAGATAATCCCAGCTAAGCATACCTCGCAATGTTATTATGTGGATGAAATGAGGGTGTCATTGGAAATTTTGATTTATTGTGAAACTCACGCTGGGTGTAACAGCCACTGTGCTTGCCCTGCCTCTCTGTCCTCCTATGGGACACTTCCCCACCCACAGCCTCTATGAAACAGGTAGCCATGTTTTTTCATGTAACCCTACTGTTTTTCACATGCCCATTCAGCTGATGCAAAGGACCACTGCTCCAATGCCTGGCCAAACACCTGTGTGGCCTTGCTCACAACAATAAACTAGATCAATCAGAAATTTGAACCAGGACACACGCTAAAAAAAAAAAAATAGTGTGTGAGCAGTGGGAAGTGTAGTGAAAAGGTCCAAATGGACGGAGTGGGTCAAGAAGCAGAAAGTGCGGGGAAGGAGGGGTCAGTTGCTGGCAGGACAGAAAAGAGACCTGAGGAGGGTAACTGAGTTTCACTGAGAGCAAAACACTGGAGTAGAGACCCAGGAGCTGTCATCACCGGGTCTCCCCAAAGCTTGCTGGAAACAAGATTCACCAATCGTTTTTATCTCGCTTCCTAAATAGTTCTCTGTATCTCCTCCACTGCCACTTTGGTCCACTGTTATAAAATTAGTCAATTAATTGGTTAATAACCCCCCATCATTCAACATCAAGAATTATTTTTTTAATCTTAAGAGTTTATTGGAGGAAAAACTGATTCAAATCGAGCAGCCCCAGACCAGAAATTGTTAGGAGGGCTCCACCAACAGGAGCTTAGAGAGAAACTTCCATAGAGAAAAGGCAGAAGCAAAGCAAGGCAATTATCAATTGACTGCAGCTTAAAGCCTGGCTGCCTATTTGTGACTGGTTGTCCTCGGTGTTTTCAATTTGTAACCTTGAGGCAGTTACAGGCTGAGACTTTGGTTTGCTTTCAAAGGCCGCCAAGGCATTAGAGTCACCTCAATCTAATGGCTTCCTTGTTTAACTAATTTAACAATTCCCCCCTTTGGATCATCCACTCATATGTGAGAGATTGGCCCAAAATGTGCTATTAGCACCACTTCCAGTCACTATCAGAGTTAAGTTGCCCTTGTCTAATTGCGAAACACATAGGTTATGATATCATATCCATGGAAAAATTGTTTTTGCTGTTTATCTCACTGGTCATCTGGTTTTGGTTTCTCCAAGCACAGCGAGACCATCTGATTTACTGCTGATGGCTATGAACACGCATTTAAGACCTTTAAGAGAACACAGGTCACCAGGGAGACTACAATGAAAACTATTAGGAGGATAACACTAAAAACTGAAGTACACCCCTTAGCCAGGGCCCCCGTGAACCAAATCAGTTGGTGTCAAATAAATCAAAGAACGTCCCCAAAGAGGCATCAACCTCTTTTAGTCAAGTGGTTTTTTCATTAATTTCTTGTATTTGCTACAATACCAGAGGTGCTGATCCAGCAGGTTGTATTTGCTACGCACAGACTCCTCCTTGCTCAGTCAGTAAATAATAAGACAATTCTATTGTCTAAAATCATCTTAGAAAGAAAATACAGGGACCTTTGTTGTGCAGCTATGGCCTTAGCAGTAAACTCAGCAACGGCTGCCAGAGTTAAGGAACATTATCTTCCCATGCGGTAAAAGAGAGAAAAAGCAAGTAGCAAAAAGGCAGAAAGAATAAGGGTTGTAAATTGGAGATGAAGATTTTGATCTATGATCTTGGGAGAGCTGTCTACCACAAGATGCAATCTGCTTCTGGGGAGGAATCTTCCTAGTCATTTAAATTTTAGATCTCCAGCTGGCGTGCACTTCCAAGAGTCTGGAGGACACCTTTTTTTTCTTTTTAAGGGCTTCAAATGCTTGGCTATCTATCTATTTATTTATTTATTTATGGCTGTGTTGGGTCTTCATTTCTGTGCAAGGGCTTTCTCTAGTTGTGGCAAGCAGAGACCACTCTTCATCGAGGTGCACGGGCCTCTCACTATTGCGGCCTCTCGTTGCGGAGCACAGGCTCCAGACGCGCAGGCTCAGTAGTTGTGGCTCACGGGCCTAGTTGCTCCGCGGCACGTGGGATCCTCCCAGACCAGGGCTCGAACCCGTGTCCCCTGCATTAGCAGGCAGACTCTCAACCACTGCGCCACCAGGGAAGCCCTGGAGGACACCTTTTTAATTGGGGGATGTGGACCCAAGGTTCAAATCTCTGCTGTTTGGCTGCCAGCTGGATAGTGAGGAGGATCTGGTATGGTCACTTCCAAAAAGATTCTGGGGCACTCTTTGTTGTCAGTGATTCCAAATCAGAAGGACGGAAGAATATTGGAAATGTAAGTTGGGAGAGCTGTAGCCAGATATCTGAGGAAACTAGAATTCAGGATCTAGTTCAGTTTACGGATATACAATAAAACCTCAAAGACAATGAACAAGGCTAGAATCTGATATACACAAGATTGTACTATAATATTTTACTGAAACATATTTTTTCCTCTACAATCACCCTCATATCTATCAAGGATAATCACAGTAAGACTAATTTGTTTGCAAACTAAGTCTAGTCTCATTAAACTTGGCCTGATTATTCACTTAAATGTAGCAAGAATAGTGATTGACCACGTAAACTTTTAAAAATCTGCTTTGCTGGAACTTTTCATAAGAAATCATAGATTGGACTTTTCAAAAGGCTTCCCCAGGCTAAGACGCCAAGCCAAGCACTCACCATCAGACTCCATCTGGAACACCTACAGGTTGGGTGAATTCCTCTTGTCTTATAGTCCCCAAGATATTCTGAAGTTCCTGAGCTTACCAGGAAGTGACCTTCCTTACTCACCTGGTAAGGCTGCCAGGCACCCTCTAAACAAGGTACCAGGCCGTTTTTTCCAAGGGGCTTTTATTGGCTCCATAAAGTCAACCTTAGTTCCTCAAAACTATCTGGTCATATCTGATTTTTTTTTAACATCTTTATTGGGGTATAATTGCTTTACAATGGTGTGTTAGTTTCTGCTTTATAACAAAGTGAATCAGTTATACATATACATATGTTCCCATATCTCTTCCCTCTTGCGTCTCCCTCCCTCCCACCCTCCCTATCCCACCCCTCCAGGCGGTCACAAAGCACCGAGCCGATATCCCTGTGCCATGCGGCTGCTTCCCACTAGCTATCTACCTTATGTTTGTTAGTGTGTATATGTCCATGACTCACTCTCGCCCTGTCACAGCTCACCCTTCCCCCTCCCCATATCCTCAAATCCGTTCTCCAGTAGGTCTGTGTCTTTATTCCTGTCTTACCCATGGGTTCTTCATTACATTTTTTTCTTCTTAAATTCCATATATATGTGTTAGCATACGGTATTTGTCTTTTTCTTTCTGACATACTTCACTCTGTATGACAGACTCTAGGTCTATCCACCTCATTACAAATAGCTCAATTTCCTTTCTTTTTATGGCTGAGTAATATTCCATTGTATATATGTGCCACATCTTCTTTATCCATTCATCCGATGATGGGCATTTAGGTTGTTTCCATCTCTGGGCTATTGTATTCTCAAACGTGACATTCCAGTCAAAGCCTTAGTAATATAACCAATGTTTCCAATCGTCTCCTTTTATAAGGAGAACAGATTCTTATTGAACTTATGCAAATAACTATATTGCCGTGAAAATAAGAATATTCAATAAGCTTCTGCATTCTGGACGTATCAGGTAGGGAGAAAAGCTAAATGTTTCAAATCTATTTACAAAAATGGACTTTACAAAATTACTGGAAGCCATAGATAGCTTAAGAGAAAATGATTTCCTTAAATCTGGAAAAATAGGGAGAAGAGATCAAAATGGTAGAGGGTAGAGGGTGCTGAGCTCACCTCCCCCTAAGAATGCATTAAAATAGATATACACACAGAGACTGATAGCAAGGAAGCAGCTGGGCTGTGTGGTGGCATGGAGACACAGTGCCTGTAATACGATATTTGAATTTCCAATTTTGTCTTGAAAAAATGAGTCAATCTGAGGATGGCTCTACAATCTCCATGGCTGCCGGTGACTTGTCAAAAGGCTCCTGTTCTGCCTCTTTAGAGACAGAGCCCTATGGCCACATGAGACCTTAGCGCTGAGATTAATCTCCCATATTTGGAAGGCAGAAGTGGGCAAATTAAGCAATGTGCATGACTGAGCAGGTTGAATGCCAGAGGCCAAAGAGAAAATGATGTCAGCAAGCAGCAGTGTTTCTTGTCATCCTCTTCCCAGGATCCTGTTCCTTTCAACACACTGTGCGTGTACTTCATGGGATGATTTTTGTAACGTTCATTTATAAAATACACTATACTATTAAAAAATACATCTACACGTGGAGCAATTTTCACTGAAACAAACTGGAGACGGGCAGAAAGACTCCTGTACAGCCAAGGCTGTAAAGGAAGATCCACACGGTGTCACACAGGAGGGGAATGAAGCAATCAGGCCAAGACCCGTGCCCCTGGCAGGGGACGCATAAGAGAAGGTGGATTACATGAGCTTAGAGGTCCTCCCTGGGCAGTGAGCAGTTCAAACCACATATTAGGCACCCCAGCCCTCGGGAAGACAAGTCCCCTTAGCTGCTTTTGAAAACCAACGGGACTAAAAGGACGGCTGTTAGAAACCTAGACTCCACTCCTGAAGAGTGCCCAAGTGCTTGCCTAATCCCAGGAACAAAGTGGAGGAAGCAGATTCAAATTGCCTGGGACTCAGACCAGTTTCCCATGATCACCCCAGGATGAATACCAGCCCACGCCAAGGGCCCACTCTGGCCCCTCAAGCACAGCTCCCCACTAGGGCAAAGGGTGCCACTGTTAAGAAGAGTGCATAGTTGGGGGGATGCAGCTGGCTTAGACCTGGCACTACAACTGAACAGGGTGAGGGTGGCCATTACTGGCATTTGTAGAGGCAGCAGGTTGAAGGTGGTCTGGAACTCTGAATGGTGTGCCAGGACCCACACAGCACACAAGCAGGACCACACCGAACACATACTCTGGACCCTCTAGCTCCAGCACTGCTCCCCAGTGAGGGAAAAATGCCAACATTGGGAGGGGGAGAGCACACACTTAGAAGGGATGGAAACATCGTGGACCCAAACTCAGTGCTCTGCTCCAGCACCTTGGGACACCCCCCCACCAGCCCCCAATATATTGCTGTCAGCCATTGAGCATAGGAGACGCCTCATCACACCTGGCTCTGGCTCTAGCCCCTCCATCTCCAGCCTACCTCTCACCAAGGTGATAGCTCCCAGCACACCCTGGGGGAAGACATGACCCATGCTCACCTCAGATCCATCTCTCATAACAAAGCCACTGGGCACACACAGACTGCATAGGGTTGCTCCCACACAAGGACACCCCTTCAAGACTGGGACAGGTAACTGTTTCACCTAATTTCATAGAAACTGAGAAAGTTAAACAAAATGAGAAGACAGATGCATTTGTTTCAAATAAAAGAACAAGAAAAAAACACTGAAAAAACAACAAATGAAATGGAGATAAATAATTAGAAGATAAAGAGTTCAAAGCATCAGTAATAAGAATGATAACTGAACTAGGGAAAAGAATAGATGAACCCTGAGAATTTTAACAAGGAACTAGAAAATATTTTTTTAAAAACAAGTCAAAACTGAAGAATACAATAAATTCCCCCTAGTATGTTTTTCACTTCATTAACAGCAGACTAGGTGATACAGAAGAACACATAAATAATTTGGGAGATAGAATACTGGAAATCACCCAATGAGAACAGCAAGAGGAAAAACAAGCTCTTTAAAATGAGAATAGTTTAAGGGACCCCTAGGACAACATCAAGCATACTAACATTCACATTATAAGGACCCCCAAAGGAGAAGCGAGAAAGGGGTCAAAAATGTATTTGATGAAATTCTGGCTGAAAACTTCCTGAAGCTGATGAAGGAAACAGATATCCAGGCACAGGAAGCACAGAGGGTCCCAGGCAAGATGACCCAAACCGACCCACACCAAGACAAACCATAATTAAAATAGCAAAACTTAAAGAGAGAATTCTATTGTAAAAGCATCGAGAGAAAAACAAAGAATCAGTACAAAGGAACCCCCATAAGGCTATTAGCTGATTTTTCTGCAGAAGCTTTGCAGGCCAAAAAGGAGTGGCATTATATAATTCAAATGCTAAGGGAATTCCCTGGCAGTTCAGTGTTTAGGACTCTGCACTTCCACTGCAAGGGGCACGATTCGATCCCTGTTTGGGGAACTAGGATCCTGCAAGCTGCAGGGCATGGCCAAAATTAAAAAATGCTAAGAGAGGAAAACCTGTAACCTAGGATACTCTACCCGGCAAGACTATCATTTAGAATTGAAGGAGAGATAAAGAGCTTCTCAGTCAATCAAAAACTAACAGTTCACCATTACTAAACAGACCCTAAAAGAAATGTTAGAGGGTCATCTCTAAGTGGAAAGGAAAAAGCTACTACAAGAATAATTCCTAAGAAAGGAAAAATCCCGCTAATTAAGGGAAATATACAGTAAAGGCTGTGGATCAACCACTTAAGCTAGCACTAAGATTAAACGTCAAAAACTGTAAAATCAACTATAACTGCAATAAACACTTAAAAGATAAACATGAAAATGTAAAATGAGATCAAAACCACAAAATGTGGGAAAAAAGAGTAAAAGATATATAAATCTTTTAAAATGTGTTTGAACTTAAATGTTAGTTTAAAACAAGTAGATATATTTACAGGTCAACATATATGAACCTCACGGTAACCACAAATCAAAAAACTATAATAGATACACAAAAAACAGAGAGAAAGCATACCACTGAAGAAAAACAAAAACAAACAAACAAAACCACAGGGAAGAAGCTAAAAGAAGAACAGAGAAGAACTACAAAAACAACCAGAAAACAACAAAATGGCACTAAGTACATACCTATCAGTAATCACTTTACACGTCAATGAACTAAATGCTCCAGTCAAGACACTGCATGGGTGATTGGATAAAAACAAAAAAATAAAAAAAATTTAAAAAGAAAACAAAAGAAAAACACCAGACTGAACTATATACTTCCTACAAGACACTCACTTCATACCTAAAGACATACCCAAGCTAGGTACTTCCCTGGTGGGGCAGTGGTTAAGAATCCGTCTGCCAACGCAGGGGACATGGGTTTGAGGCCTGGTCCGGAAAGAGCCCACATGCCGTGGAGCAGCTAAGCCCATGAGCCACAACTACTGAGCCTGTGCTCTAGAGTCCATGTGCCACAACTACTGAGCCCACATGCTGCAACTACTGAAGCCCATGTGCCTAGAGCCCATGCTCCACAACAAGAGAAGCCACTGCAATGAGAAGCCCACACCCCGCAACGAAGAGGAGCCCCCGCTCACCGCAAATTGAGAGAGCCCATGTGCAGCAACAAAGACCCAAAGCAGCTGAAAATAAAATTAAATAAATTTATAAAAGAGAAAAAAAAAGACATACACAGGCTAAAAATGAGAGGATGGAAAAAGATATTTCATGCAAATGGAAACGACAAGGCAGGGGTAACAATACTCATATCAGACAAAATACACTTTAAAATAAAGTCTATAAAAAAAGACAAAAAGGGCCTTATATAATGATAAAGGGATCAATACAAGAAGAGTATACCACACTTGTCAACATATATGCACCCAATACAGGAGTACCTAAATATATAAAGCAAATATTAACAGATATAAAGGGAGAAACTGACAGTAATACAATAACAGTAGGGGACGTCAACACCTCACTTACATCAGTGGACAGATCATCCAGACAAAAAGGCAACAGTGGTCTTAAATGACATATTAGACCAACTGGAGCTGATTTATATACATATAAATATACACACACACACACACACACACACACACACACAGAGAGAGAGAGAGAGAGAGAGAGAGAGAGAGAGAGAGAGAGAGAGAGAGAGAACATTCCATCCCAAAACAGCAGAATACATGTTCTTTTCAAGTGCTTATGGAATGTCCTCCAGGACAGATCACAGGCTAGGCCACAAAACAATTCTCAACAAATGTAAAAGGATAAAAATTATAGCAAGCACTTTTTCAGTATGAAACTAGAAATCAATTACAGGAAGAAGAATGGGAAAAGCACAAACACATGGAGACTAAACAACAGACTACTAAAAAGCAATAGTCAATGAAGAAATCAAAGGAGAAATTAGAAAAATACCTTGAGACAAATGAATATGTAAATGCAACTTTCTAATATCTATGGGATACAGCAAAAGCAGTTCTAAGAGAGAAGTTGATAGCAATATATGCCTTCCTCAAGAAACAAGAGGGCTTCCCTGGTGGTACAGTGGTTGAGAATCTGCCTGCCAATGCAGGGGACACGGGTTCGAGCCCTGGTATGGGAAGATCCCACGTGCCACAGAGCGGCTGGGCCCGTGAGCCACAACTACTGAGCCTGCGCATCTGGAGCTTGTGCTCCGCAACAAGAGAGGCCGCGACAATGAGAGGCCTGCGCACCATGATGAAGAGTGGCCCCTGCTCACTGCAACTAGAGAAAGCCCTTGCACAGAAATGAAGACCCAACACAGCCAAAAATAAATAAATTAATTAAATTTTTTAAAAATTGGATCATATATAAAAAAGAAAAAGAAACTAGAAAAATCTCCAACAACGTAACTGATTATCTGAATGAATTAGGAAAAAAGAACAAAGGCCAAAGTCAGAAGGAAGGAAATAATAAAGGTTAGAGAGAAAATAAATAAAATACAGACAAAAAAAAAAATAGAAAAAAAAAACAATGAAACCAAGAGCTGTTTTTTTTAAAAAGATAAACAAAATTGATAAACTCTTAGCCAGGCTCATCAAGAAGAAAGAGAACTAAGAAAAGAAATAACAAATGAAAGAGGAGAAACAACAACTGATACCACAGAGATACAAAAAAATCCTAAGAGGGCTTCCCTGGTGGCGCAGTGGTTGAAAGTCCACCTGCCGTTGCAGGGGACACGGGTTCGTGCCCCTGTCCAGGAGGTTCCCACGTGCCACGGAGCAGCTGGGCCCCTGAGCCATGGCTGCTGAGCCTGTGCGTCCGGAGCCTGTGCTCCACAACGGGAGAGGCCACAACAGTGAGAGGCCCGCGTACAGCAAAAGAAAAAAAAAAATCCTAAGAGAATACCATGAACTGTTATATGCCAACAAATTGGACAATCTAGGAAAAAATGGGCAAATTTCTAGAAACATACAACTTGCCAAGACCGAATCAGGAAGAAAAAGACAATCTGAACAGACTGATCACTGGTAGTGAAATTGAATTTGTAATAAATAAAACTCCCAGCAAACAAGTTCTCCATTGTGACCACTGTAATTCAAGATTATCTTTGGTAAGGTTATCCTACTTGTTCAGCTTTAAAACAAAAGTTTATTCACCTAAGGCCTCACACTGGACCCAGTTCAAGTCAGATGCAGTCTGACCCTGCACCCAGTCCAGTTTCTAAGTTGCAACCAGTCCAATCCAGAGCCAGTCTGACTCCAGCTAGTTTCCAGACTCAGTGCAGAAAGAAAATGCTCAAACACTCTGAAAGCTCATAATGCAAAAACTGTAGAGCTAGGATCCAGGATCCGAGAGGGACTTACCCATGACCTCCAGAGGCAGCAAGTATGTGTCAAGCTCAAGGGACTAAGCAGGTACCCACACCTGTTGCCTGTCACTCCTGGGGGCCAACTGGGGTCTCCTCTGATTCTTTTTCCTGACACCAGAACCACTCAAAGATAAACTGAGGCATATTAAGAGTTTTAAGAGTTTATTTCAGCAAAATTTGATTCCAATCAGTCAGGACCAGACTAGAAGTGGTTAGAAGCACTCCTTAACATAAAGTCTTAAACCTACTTTACAGAACCTAATTCAAGTGGGTCTCTGCAACCAAAGAATCTTATAAATACTTGCTGGTTAACCTTCACACTTGGCTTAGCAAAAGGACTTTACTCACATGTTAAAGTAACACTTGATTTGACTTCCCAGACTTGTGTAATTTTCTTCTCCCTTACAAGCAACACACTCACATAGACACACACACATGCCCCTATACTACTGCCTGAAGTTTCCAGCAATAATATAGCTTATGCTAGACAAGGAATTTTTTTTCCCATTTAG
Organism: Delphinus delphis; assembly: GCF_949987515.2. Lineage (NCBI taxonomy): Eukaryota > Metazoa > Chordata > Mammalia > Artiodactyla > Delphinidae > Delphinus > Delphinus delphis. The sequence goes on along the minus strand of NC_082698.1, from coordinate 72,353,631 downwards.
GAAGGTAACACACTAACTGGATAATTCATTAACAGGGATTTGCTTATATAATTAAACCTTTTCCTATCTGTTAATACAATAGGAGAACACAGAATAGCAACTTATGGATGGCAGAGTGGTTTAGTGAGGTTAAAGGGAGTTTCAAGACCAGCTGAATTGCCAGACAACCAAAGAAAGGTCCGAGACAGAGGGAGCCTGGTATTTCTTTGTGGATCAGATATTCCCCCAATCCTCAGAAAAGGCACAGAAGAAAGCATCATTGAACATGAGAACCAGAGGAGACCTCCGAGGTCATCTATTCCACCTCACGCCATGATCAGAAAATGGATACGACAGGCAGGTCACATGAATTGTCTAAAACATACCGTCATAAGAAGAAGCCTCATGAGCAGAATTCAGGTCCATCTGCTTCCCCACCCGAGACCCTCCCCATCGTTCCTCACAATCCTCGTCAAAACCCAGCTCCATTTCACCATCTCATTTAGCCACTGACAAAATTTTATCAAGAGCCCAAAGACCAACATTTTAGAAACAGGGCTTGCTGAAATAACTGTGAGTACCTCATCTATATGAGCACGCTGGTATTTCAAAAGCAAAAGCATGTTGCTTCAGAGACTTATCAAGACTGACAGAGCTTTTGTAATGCCACGTCTCCCAGCCTGACCTATCACAACTGGGGACACCATCCAGGGTCATCTGCAGGGACTGACTTACGTTTACATTTAGATAAAGGATAGTGAACAAAATCAGTCCTTTCTTTTATAGAGTTTTCACTTCTCTAGCTCTGAGCAGAGGTGCTTCTGTCATATCTTATTTTTAGCTAGAGAGAAAAGGAGATAATGACTGTGAACTTTCTGATTTGAATCTCCCACTCAGTCTCTGCTGATACAATGGGAGTTCTTGGCTTTTATCTCCACTTTCATTTTCTTCTCCTTCATTACTCACAGGATGGTGACTTTCTCCCATGGCTGCTTCCATTTTCCTGCTTCTCTATCTCACTTGTACAACATACAAAGAGACACCCTCACTCTTCTCTGCAATCACAGGTTTTCCAGCAAAGAGGTCCCTAAAACGTTTTCTGAGTGTTTCAAAGGACACTTTCCAGATGACTCTGTGTGATTCATACTGTTAACTATTTCACAGTTCTCATTGTGCCAAGCTTCTCTACCAAAGAATTGTAAGAATAATCCTCCAAACTCTGAGTTTTAACAGCATCATGATAACGCTCATGGTGGATAAACTGCAAAACGTCCGAGGCAAATCCCTTTGAGGAGTCCTAAATAGCATTCAGGAATATTTTCAAGTCTCCCGAAAAACTTTAGTTGAATTTGCAAAGTTGTTCAGTAACTGTCCAAAAGCCTGCAAATACTGGCTAACTGCCTTCTTTGGGTAAAGCTGTACTAGGCATGCCTCACTTCAGTCTGTTTCTGTGGCAGCTGGCACTCCACAGAACGCAGTCTCAGGTAACTACAATGCTCAGTCTTCATGAAGAGCACCAAACCAAGAGCCTGGAGACCAAGCTCCCAATGTCAGCTTTGGCGACCCACTAGCTGTGTGATCTGGGGGAAGATGTTTAACTGCTCTGGGTCTCGATTTTGTCATTTTCCAAATCATGGGGAATTTTTAAAGTCTCTGAAGTTCCTTCCAGCTGTATAATTCTACACGATGAGACTCAGAAAAGATTTTAGGATCGTATAGGGCATATGAATCAATTATTCCATGCAATAAATGCTTATTGAAGACTCTGTAAAGAAGATTATTAGAAAAGAAACTATGAGAGAACAAATGCCAGGTCAGGACATGTTCCCTGCTCCCCAATGTTCCTCAGTCTAGTGGAGAGAAGGATGGCATAGGAATCATCAGCCGCTATGCTCTGTGTCCCCACTCAACAGAGCATCGTGGGCAGGCAGCACTTGCCCATATTGGGGTCAGCCTGATGCCTCCACTGCTGAGTGCCAGCCTAACCCCCTGATCTGGCCCGTGTGGGCTCAGAAGCCAAGGGGTTGAGGCTCCAGTTGGAAATCATATAGCATAGAGTGACAGAATGTCATCTCCCTGACAGATACTCAAGGACTGCAGAAGATAAAATGATTAATGCATTTGAAAAATTGGCAAAATTGGGAGGGGTGGGGAGAAGAAACTGCATTCCTGATCTGAAATTTAGATGGTCCCTAACTTGTCCAGGAACATGAATAGCCAGGGATGTGACAGCAATGAAGAGGACTCTGACCCAAATTGAGAGGAGGAGGGGGAGGGGGGAGGGGGAGGGGAGGAGGGGGAGGGGAGGGGGAAAGGGAGGGGAGGGGGAAAGGGAGGGGGAGGGGAGGAGGGAGGGGAGGGGGAAAGGGAGGGGAGGGGGAAAGGGAGGGGAGGGGGAAAGGGAGGGGAGGGGGAAAGGGAGGGGAGGGGGAAAGGGAGGGGAGGGGAAAGGGAGGGGAGGGGAAAGGGAGGGGGAGGGGGAAGGCATCAATCCCAGAGACATAGAGTACTGTGGAGCGGTAACCAATGATTTGGGTCTGCAGGGAGCTGGTGTCTTTGATCCTGATGCCTACAAGGAGTCTGAGGGTACCCTCAACAAGCACATGACAGGTTTAGTCTCTGTGATAAAGGCTGCTTATGCTTACTGCCAACAGCTGTGTCCTCCCTATGGCACTGGACAGCTGATTGCAGTGACAAGTCCTAGTAGGAGGAGGAGGAAACACATACTGAATAAAGTCAAAGCACAGAGCTGGGCAGCTTGTCACAAAATTGCTAAACGATAAACCCCGGCCAAATCACTGCTGGAGTTGCCTTATATGAGCTATCGGGAAATCCTGGCGCTATCTCCTTGTAGAGAGCAGTTCAGGGACCACACAGAAGTTTCATCTTGCCAAGGTAATCTCCTTTCCAAGCCAAAAGACTGATGTTAACATTCCCGCCATTCTCTAGTCTCTGAAGCCATTAGATCATTGCAGAAAGCATCACATGAATATCTTATGAAACACTGTAGCTTGGATTTGTGTGCTGTTTACCATACCAGGAACAGCCTGCCAGCCACAGCAGCTAAAGCATTCACCTACAATTGAACTTCATGACCTCTGAGAAAATCCTAGCACCACTGGCCTGCATCCTGGATCTCTCCCTGGTTCCTGACCCCCACCCTACTTGTGAATCTGAGATAGAATTGTGTGACACATTTACTATGTTCCTGAAAGGAAAATGGAGAACTTCACTCTTCAGAAGCTTTGGGAATGTCATATAACCTTCTTCAGTGTGTTTTTCCTAACACACAGATGTTCTCTCACGTAATCACAGCACAATTACAGAAAGAGGAATGAGATATAGGGATATATGTATAGCTGGTTCACTTTGTTATACAGCAGAAACTAACACACCATTGTCAAGCAATCATAGTCCAATAAAGACGTTAAAAAATAAAGAAAAGATTACACACACACACACACACACACACACACACGAAAAGGCAAATCTGCTCCTGACACTCCCTTCCAACCTTCTGCTCTTAAGGTAAAGACCCAAATCCTTAACCTGGCCTGCAAGTTAAGCATGACCTAGCCCATCTCTTTCTCCCCTTTTGTCCCTTGTCATTTGCTTTTGATTTACTCCAGCCATACTGGCCGTTCTTGGGTGCAGCAACAGCCTTGTTCCTTCCCACCTTTAGGTTGTGCCTGTGCAATTCTTTCTGCTTCACGCACACATCCACCCATGGCGCCTGCCTTCTTTCTCCTAGCTAAGCTCTGCTTATTGTCCAGGTTTTGGTTTCCTCTTCTGTTTACTGTCATATGCAATCACTTTCTAAAGTGTCTTCACCATCAAATCATGAGCCCCTTAGAAAAGAAATTTCATCTTATGTGTCTGTCCCTGGTCCTCCCAGATCCTAGAACAGTGCTTAGTACTGTTAGATTCTCAAATTATCTCTGTGCGTGAGTGAACTAAAAAGTCTTTCCAGATTGCTAAGCAATGATTATTTACTTAATGTCATTTTCCATGGATTGCAAAACTCCTTGTGATTCAGATTCTGATTTTTTAATTAGATTTTGTGTATCTAGTTTTTTGTATGTGCCCTACGCATGTAATATGATACATGCTTAGTATCATATTTATTGAACACATGATAGGTGTTCAATAAATATTGAGGAAATGAACTAATAAATATGCATTTATTGAATGCTTAGTATGTACCCAGGCTGCACTAAGCATACTGATGGGTAATGTATCCATGATCCCTGGAAAATTTGAGATCTTGCATTTTTTACATAGAGTATTTTTGAGAATTAAGTCAGTTCGTAAACAATATTTGTTTTGTTTCAGGTTACAATTTTCTGATTGAGGACTTGAAGCAAGAGCAGTATCAGTTAACGATTTTGTGTGGATATACAAATTTGATTTCCATAACTTTAGTACAGATATGGGTTTGGTTCTAACTAGATTAGTCAGGTATCTTGTTTACAAATGAAAAGTAAATCTGGAACTATTTCAGGCAAAAATGAGAAATTATCTAAAAGCCTCAGAGTTCAAGTGCATTGTGAATCTTCAATGAGGACAATATTATTTATAAATTCCCCTACCTTATTTGAACATGAAATTATAATTTGTGGTTGGTATTTTTCCTGAATACTTATTAACATCATGTGAAACAGTGGGTTTCATGTAACACACACTAGGAAATACTATACTAAAGAGGAACCCCTTTATCATTTCTCAACTTCCCACCCACCTTCAGGTCACTGATATGTACTTGGACTGCCTCAAATACTCAAAAAGCAAACCCACCAGATCAGTACGTGATCTCATCCCAGTCTGTGTGAAGGCCAGAACGAAGGATCAGATCTGGCTAATGTGGAATTTGGCTTCACCTTATTAAGCAGCATGAGGTTGTGATTCCTTTTGTTTATTCTGTTTTGCTGTGCTTTAGGTCATGATAAAGGGACCCCTACTCTATGCATCTGAACAATTTACGTATTAACGATGAATCAGTCTCTTTCAACAAAGGATGGTTTTGACATATATTAAACATTTACTTTAATTGCGTATTGCTATGGATGCCTGTGTCCCTCCAAAATACTTATGTTGAAATCCTAACCCCCAATGTGATGGCATTTGGAGGCGGGGCCTTTGGGAAGTGATTAGGTCATGAGGGTGGAGCCCTCATGAATGGGATTCCTGTCCTTGTAAAAGAAGCCCCAGAGAGATCCCTCTCCCCTTCTGCCATGTGAAGCTACAGCTAAAATGTGCCATCTATGAACCAGGAAGAGGGTTCTCAACAGACACTGAATCTGCCAGTGCCTTGATCTTGGACCTCCCAGTCACCAGTACTGTGAGAAATAAATTTCTGTTGTCCATAAACCACCCAGTCTATGGTATTTCGTTATAACAGCTCAAATGGACTAAGACACATATGCTTGTAACATCTGAAAAGGATCAGCATTTTGTGCATTTATGGTGCAAGAAAGATAGCATCCAACCTCCCACATAAAACAACTAAAAAATGTACAAATGATAAGAAACAATGGTTCCCAAGACATTCAACACTAGGCAACAAAAGACTGATCCCAACTGTCCCAGTTTACTACTGGAGAAAGTTTTCAGGTCACAGAGCAGAGAGGAGAGACTCAGACAGAGCCCAGCAGTATTTATGAGCTGGGAAAACTGAAGTGGTCTGAGAAGACCACAGCAGCTGCAGTTTGTAAGTCACAGTGCAAGACAGAAGACAGATACACAAAGAGAGAATTCTGAATACTTGAAGAGGGTTGCCCTTAAGTATTTATTGAGTACTGATCAGTGCATGAATGTGGAAAATTATCTGAAGCCAGAGGGAAAAACTACCCAAACGGACGAGAGGGAATCATCTCTTGCATTCACATAGGGCCAGGAATAGTGGCTGTTCCTCGCAGCCAGACTAGAAAGCTTCATAATCCATGGAGCACTGAGCTTTGCACTCAAAAAGTATAGGTTACTTCGGTTACGAAAAAAATTAACCCTAGAATAAATGCTGCTCTGGTTCCAGCCAAACATCTTAAAAAGCAATACCTAAGAGGATCAAACTATTTTCAACTAACTAAATTGTAGCAAATGTAAAATGCACAATATCTGCATCCAATCAAAAATTACCAGGCATGCAAAGAAGAAGAAAAATATGATCCATAATGAGGAGAAAAATCAATCAATCAAAATGGACCCAGAAGTGATGCAGATGATAGAATTAGCAGACACGGACATTAAAACTGTGATTAGAACTCCATCCATAGATTTAAGAAGCTAGAGGAAACAGTGAATAGATAAAGACATGAAAGACATAACAAAAGATCCAAACTGAACTTCTACTGATAAAAACCACAATGTCTGAGATGAAAAATGCAGTGGATAGAATTAAGGACAAACTAGACATTGCAGGGGAAAAAGCCAGAAAAATTGAAGACAGCAATATAAACTATCTAGAATGAAGCCCATAACCAAAAAACGACTAAAAACTAAACAGAGGATCAGTGAATCATGGGAGAGTTTAAAGCCACGTAAAATATGTATAATTGAAGTCCTGAAGGAGCAGAGAGAACAGAAAAATATTTGAAGAAATAATGGGCTGAAATTTTCCCAAATTTGATGAAAGCTATAAACCCACAGACTGAAGAAGCTCATTGAAGTCCAAGAAAATGAAACATGAAGGAAACTACAAGGCACGTCATGAACAAATTACTTAAAACTGTAAGTATTTGGGTACCAAAAAAAACATGCTTCTAAATAACCCATGGGACAAAGAAGAAATAAAAGAAAAATTATGAGCTATTATGAACAGAATTAAAATGAAATCAACAGGCTTCCCTGGTGGCACAGTGGTTGAGAATCTGCCTGCCAATGCAGGGGACACAAGTTCAAGCCCTGGTCTGGGAAGATCCCACATGCCGCAGAGCAACTAGGCCCGTGAGCCGCAACTATAGAGCCTGCGCGTCTGGAGCCTGTGCTCTGCAACAAGAGAGGCCACAATAGTGAGAGGCCCGCGCACCGCAATGAAGAGTGGCCCCCGCTTGCCACAAGTAGAGATAGCCCTCGCATATAAAAGAAGACCCAACACAGCCATAAACAAACAAATAAATAAATAAATAAATATTTTTTTAAAAAAATGAAATCAACATATCAAAATATGTGAGAAGCAGATAAAATAGTACTTAGGAAATTTATAGCACTAAATGCCTATATTAGAAAAGAAGCTTTCAAATAAAAAACCTCAGCTTCCACCTTAAAAAACAGTAATAGAAGAGCAAATAAAACTCAAATAGAAGAAATAAAATAATAAAAATGAGAACATAAATCAATGAAATAGAAAACAATCACAATAGGGAAACTTAATGAAACCAAAAGGTTGTTATCTGAGAAGATCAATAAAACTGATAAATGTCTAACCAAAGCGATCAGGAAAAAAGTAGAGAAGACACAAATCACCAATATCAGAAATGGGAAAGGTGATATCACTCAGATTCTACAGATACTAAAGGAATAATAAGGAAATAATATGAATAGCTTTATGCCAGGAAATCTAACAACTTAGATGAAACTGACAAGTTCCTTGAAAGACAAGTTACCGAAGGTGACTCAAGAAGAATTATACAGTGTTGGATGTCAATTATATCTTAATAAAACTGGAGGGAAAAATGTGAAAAAATAATTAGGTTACCTAAATTGTCCTATATCCAGTAAATATATTGAATTTGCAGTTAGAAAACATTCTAATAAGAAAACTATAGGCCCAGAGGGCTTCACCAGTAAATTCCCCAAAGGAAGAGATAATACCAATTTTACACAAACTCTTTCAGAAAATCACAGAGGAGGGAACACTTCTCAACTCACTCTTTGAAGACACTATTACTCTGATACCAAAACTGAACAGAGACATTACAAGAAGTAAAACTATGGACCAATATCCTTCACCAAATTGAATCCAACAATATACTGAGAATACCTCATAATTAAGTGGGGTTAGTCAGCATAAGTTTTGAAAATCAACGAAAATCACAACATGAAGTCTAAAAAGAGAAAAATCATACAATCACTTCAATTGAAGCACAAAAGCATTTGACAAGACCCAACATCTATTCTTCATTAAAACTTTCAACAAACTAGGAACAGAAAAGAATTTCCTCAGGCTGAAAAAGAGGGCATTTTTGAAAACCCTGCAGTTAACATCACACTTAACAGTGAAAGACTGAATGTTTTCCCCCTAAAATTCAAAACAAGGCAAGAGTGTTCATTCTCAATGCTTCTGTTCGGCACTGTACTGGAGATCCCAGCCAGCACAATAAGGCAAGAAAAGGCAATAGAAGGCAGCCAGATTGTAAATGAAGAAATGTAATTCTCTTTATTCACGGACATACGTTGTCTACATAGAAAAATTTGGTGGAAACTACAAAAAATGTAGTAGCACTAATGAGTGAATTTAGTAAGATTCCAAGATTCAAGGCAATATAGAAATATTAATTGTATTTCTATATACCAGTAACAACCTAAAATTAAAAAATTTAAATATACATTCACAATAACATGAAAAAATGTGCAATACTTAGGAATAAATCTGACAAAGGATGTTCAAGATCTTATCCTGAAAACCACAAAACACTGCTGAAATAAATTAGAACACCCTAAATAAATTCAGAAATATACCAATCTGTAGGGACAAAAAATAGGTCAGTGGTGGGTGGCGGAGGTGGGTAGGAGTAGAAGAGAGGAATTACCAAGGGACAAAGGGAAACTTTTGGAGATAATGTTCATTATCTTGAGGTTGTGATAGTTTCACAGGTATAACATTTGTTAACACTGATTAAATTCTACACTTTAAATATGTTGTTCATTATATGTCAATTATCCTGCAATAAAGCTAGAAAAAAAGATCAGTTCAGAACATACCACTAACTCAGACTGACTGTGGAAATTAGGAAAGTCCCATATAGTACTAAGAATTAAGTCAGGATGCTCCTAATACGTGGAAATATAGAAAAAAAACCCCATAAGGTTATTATTTTTTTTTCTGTACGTTTTTCTTCTTATTCCATTTCTATGTTCAGTCTGCTTTCTTGGTCTTAAAGGAAATCAAATAACAGCAATGGAGATAATTAAAATAATGACAAAGAAAAGAAAGGGATTATTTAGACTGAAGCAGAATCTCAGCATTATTTTGCTGAGCATGTTGTATACGGAGCATTATCTAGTCAGAGGGGAATGATCATCTGTCATCTGTTCTCTAGCCTCTCAAAGGAAAAGAGACCTGTTTTCACAGAGGTGAAGTGCAAAAAAAAAAACTGCAATAAAATGATGGGGGTTTTTTTGTGCAGGGGTGGATGCCCATGACAGCAATTAATTTACAAGCATGAAACACATGATCCTGATGGGAAGCAGAAGAATGGACAACAGGACTCATGTTTCTAGCCTCTGGCTCTTACCTCTTCCATCTTTTATGGTCATGGATTGCAAGCGTGTGGCTTAACACATCTTTTCACATTAGCCAAGAAACGCAACCTGAGGACATTGTCTTTTTATTTAGAATTTGTATTTGCCAAGGCAGACAACTCAACCTCTAGATAATGCTCACTTGGAAAAATCACTCAGGCTAAACCCTAACCCATTTGTTGGTTGATATCACATTTCCTGACCAAAACCAATTTCCTGGGTTGGGGGTGCAGTGGACAGCTGCAGAGCTGTGGCAGCACTTTCTCACTGGTTATTGGGGGTGGAATGGAAGATTTCAGCCACCCTTTCTAGGGATTCCTGTTACATCGTACAAAATAAGACATGTCCTCCGCATCCAGGTTCACCTGTCTAGAACGTACCTCAAAACTCTCTACTACAGAGGTCTTAGATGTTCTCCTGGAACAATCTATCACTGCGTGACAGTTATGTTTTACTCATGTGGCTCATCATCCGTGCCCTCATCTGCTGTGGGATCACATTAGCCAACAACGTCCTCACTTCTCTCAGTGATGATCTCATCTCCCATTAAGTCTGGATCATGACAGTCCCTCGTTCATTACTATCTCATCTTTGAAGCTACAGCTGGTATTTTTAAATCCCACCACACAGCTCCTCCAGTCTATTGATTATTTTGAAGATCCACCTGATGGCGTAAGGGAAAGACATGGAATTGGGAATCCAAAGCTACTGCTGCCACTGGCTCAGCAAAGCCCTTCGTTACGAAAGGAGGAGAAGAATCACCTTACTCATCCATCCTGCATAAGCAAATACAGACAGACCAGGAAAAAATAGACCCAAGAGCCTCAGTTCTACTGTTTACTCTTTTCCTTCCTAAACCCTACCTGCTCCCGGTAGCAGATTAAATAGGCTTTTGCCAAAAACGACATCTATATGAATAAACAAGGTCAGCCATCAACTAGCCATACTTAATGTACCAAGTAGAGTGTGGGAGAGGCACATTATCAGGATGGGACTGACCTGACCCCCAGCTTCCTCTCTGGAAGGTCACCCAGCATTTAGAGAATGGCTGATTGCCCAGAAAATTTTGGACAATAGCGCAGTTACCTTAGGAATCACCATGGGGCTGGACTAGACTAAGAACAATTCTGCTTTTGTTTGAGAAACATCTTAGACTCTGAAAAAGGAACACTTGATAAGAAGCAATGCTCCCGCCCCATTCCCAGGGGACAAGTCAATCTGTGTCAATTTAGAAGATTGAGAATATGAGGTGTCTAGGTAACAATTTGTCCAGGTACATCAGCAAACATTAGTGCTTCTCAGTGACCTACCACTTTCCCCTTAGAATGGCAGGAAGGAACCTTTTCAGTCACAGAGACTATGGGCTTCTGAGAAGGCAACAGAACAGTGGCTTTGGAAAGGGGGAAGCTATGAGGCATTGTGACAGGCTTTTTCCTTTCTCCCCAAGCACAGAGCCCTTTCAGGTTTTTCTAAACCTCAATTTCAATGCTGTCAATGGTGGGAAACTAAAGTAGAACTTACTCCCCTCTTCCTTGTCTTACGGGATCCTAAAGAAGAAGGAAGCCAGGTGACAGGTGTTTTATGAATGGGACCTATGCTTAAGTGGGTTAATAATACTGATCTATGTTTGAAAAGAAAACCGAGCCTCAAGCTTTCTTGGGCGTTTTTATCGTAGTCGTTTGGGATCTCTGAAAAAAGTTCCTGGATGGGGCCCGAGGGTGGGTGGGTGATTTTGACAAAAGTGAGGCAGGGAAGCTGCTGAGGAGTGCTATGTTAGAGCTCCCACTAAAAATGGCAGCAGCGGAAGGGGAAAGAGGGGCGCCCAATCCCCCCTCCTTCTTCCCCCATTTTTTACCAAATGCCACAGGAACAGCTGCTACTGAATCACCCACCAAACTCCGCTAAACTGACACTGGGGTGAAGCAGTAAGCAGAGGGTGGAAGGGGTATGCCAACTGGGCATTTCAACTGGGTAGCCAGTATGAAAGAGAAACAAAGTGATGGTCCATTCCCTAATAAGAGATGGAGCTTAAGTCAGGTAGGAGCTAGTCAGAGACTACATCACTGGATTCTGGGGCTGCAAATGGATGGCAAGTCTTGGCTCCTCAAATCTCTAGCCATAAAGACCAACGAGGTTGAATACTGCGCTTGCCACTACTCCGCCTACTTAGCTTTACGTGATACTGCCGAGAAGTAAGTTGGAAGCATTCGAGAGATATTTAAGACTAAGCAGGCTTAGGCCCTCCACAGAAATGTTTAGAGTTTAAGAAACAAAGACCTGGTTGGCCAGCTGCCTGCTTCCTGCCTTCAGAGAAGTCTAAACTTTCGGAACTGGTGATCTTCAAACACTGGGGTGCACAAAAATCATCTGAACACTTTGCTTTCCTTTGTTTCAGGCATGTTCATAAATGCTCATTAAAGCATTTTTAAGAGGTCTGCTTAAAAATACTTATCAGGGCTTCCCTGGTGGCGCAGTGGTTGAGAGTCCGCCTGCCGATGCAGGGGACACGGGTTCGTGCCCCGGTCCGGGAAGATCCCACACGCCGCGGAGCGGCTGAGCCCGTGAGCCATGGCTGCTGGGCCTGTGCGTCCGGAGCCTGTGCTCTGCAACGGGAGAGGCCACAACAGTGAGAGGCCCACGTACCGCAAAAAAAAAAAAAACTTATCAAATAATCCCAACATCATCTCCATATTGACATCTATTGATTTTCTTCTCTCATTCAAGTTGATATTTTCCTGGTTCTTTGCATCATGAGTGATTTTTAAAACTTGTAGTCTGAACATTCTGCGTGTTATGTCTTAAGACTCGATCTGTGTTGTTTTCTTTTTCAATTTTTTGGCCACGTTGCATGGCATGCAAGATCTTAGTTCCCTGACCAGGGATCGAACCCATGCCCCCTGCAGTGGAAGACGAAGTCTTAACCACTGGACCACCAGGGAAGTCCCTAGATCTTATTTAAATGTTTTGCTTTAGCTCTTACGCTTAAAAACAGGCCGATGGTGGTAGGAAGGCACTAACTCTCTTCCCCTTTACCACTGGGAGGATATGAAAATCCAGACTTCAGCAGACGTGGCTGGAAATGCAGGTTCCCCCGGGCGGCCTCCACTGAACAGTGGGGTAGGGTATAGAGAAGGTTGCCTCATCACTGCAGGATGGGTAGGAATCCAGGCTCCCTACCTGGCTTCCTTGAGCACCGCTTCAGCACGGGGGGCGGGGGGAGTACCCACTACTCCAGTCCCGGACGGAGTCTAGGTCCTACACCCAGCGTTTGCTATGCTTTTGACAAGGTAAGGGTGTGACACAGTTCCTTGCCTGGTGTTTCCCTGGAGTAGGGCCTCCATTGTCAAAAAGTTTCTGTCTTGCTGGGCTGCCTTTCCCAGTCTTTTGACAAGAGAGAGAAAACTTTTCTTGGGACTTTGTACCCACTGAAGTTCCTAGCTTGTGGGCTTTTCTAGCAAGAAGTCTGGGATATATAAGAGGGAAAAAGAAAACCCATCACTGTCATGTCATTCCTTGAATCTTGGGGTCCCTAAACAGTCCACCAGCTTCTCTCCACCTTTCAGAGGAGTAGAAACCAGATTTTCTGATTTGGGGCTCCATTTTGGCCTATTGTAACTCTGGAATTCTTCTGTATTTACAGTTAGCTCCAGCACTCCAAATTTTGCTTTGGGTTAGTGGTTCTCGATCTGGCTACACATTGAAGTTATCTGGAGAGCTTTAAAAAATGCTAATTCCCGAGTTCCTTTCTCCCCCCGGAAATTTCCACCTCTGCTCTAGGTTATGGCATCAGGATTTTACTTAATCTCCCCAGGTGACTGTAATGTGCAGCCAACAATGAGAACCCCTGCTTTCATGTCTAATTTCTACCTCAAACAAGTAACTGTAATCTCTCTCTTTTAAGGAAAAATCCAGTGGATTTTGCTAAGAGCAACAAGGAGAAAGAGCTGTAGGTAATATTGCCTTCTCAGCCCCCGTGTTGCTAAGCCTTTGTCACTATTGTGTGATGATAAGCTGTCACTGCAGGTGGGGTCTCTAAAGCATTCATAGGGATTGAAAGGTTCAGAATTATTAAAATAAGATGTTGAGACAAAGGAGTCATAATGAGTTGGCCACATCTGTCACAAAGTAAGCCTGCACCTGGCCATCAAGGAGGTGGCAGTAGGCAGGGCTGGAGTGCCCTGGCATCTTCCAATTTTGTTACTATATGGATATCTCCTCTGAAATCCCCAATTTCACATTTTTAAGTTACAAAAACAAGAACACAGCGACGATCAGGAGCACAATACTGACCCCAAGTGGAATGAAACCGAAATGGCACTTAACTTCCCTGCACAGATGAGAGCCCCAGGTTCTGACGGAAAAGAAACGCCATTCAAGACAAACCTGCTCTGCTTTAAAGATGCTTGGAAGAAACAAATATGTTGAGTTCTTTATCTGTAATACGTTTTGATATAAAAGATAGTGATGATTCATGGGAGAATATTTGCTTTCCGATAAATGTCTTATAAGGTCATCACGCACATAAGTTTCCAACTATCAGTGTATATAGTTAAGGTTACTAATCCGAAGTTTAGATTATGATCTGAATTTTTTCTGAAAAACAAAAATTCTGAGGACTCTCAAAATGAAAGAAATAAAAAAGACTCTGAGGTGCTCAAAATGGAAACAAAGCAAATTTTTTCATCAAAATATCTCAAAGGAAGTTTTGTAACTGGTTTCTTAAAATTTTGAAACTCATTTCTGGGTTCAGTGTTTACGGTACATGCCCAAGGGCAGAAAATATAAGTACCCTAAAGGGGAAGGTGAACTCAGGTACTGCCAAGGCAGATGAGGGCTGCAAGCCTGCCTCAGCTTCTCCGTTCTCTATGGGTCACTCAGATGTATGCACTGACTCCTGTGTGTTAAGAGGGGGACGGAAACGGTAGATTTGGAAAGTGATCGCATACCTTTTAAAATCACTCTGAAAGCTATCTCTTTGCGTCAGATTTAGCCCAGCCTACTGCTTTGGTGCCCATTTCTTGCGAAATACTCTACAGCCAATAAACTCTCCCCAAATTCTTTTGACCAAAAGCCCTGTCCGATTTCTTACCCCAGGGCTCCCTGAGTGCACAACATGGAAAGGATTGGGGGTGATCTCAGCCATAACCAACTCTACAAATGAAGAGGATGTTTACCAGCATATGTGCAGAGACAGGAAAGGAATACTGCATAGAACAGGTGTGATCCAGGCCCTTAATGAAAAAAGGTCACTGCCCTGAGTCTCCTTCTCACCCGGGAGCTAGATATTCTCATCAGTCTGGATTATAAAAGCAATATATTGGGGGGGGGGGGGGGGGCGGGGTGGGAAGGGCAAGACTTCCTACAAAACAGCATGAAACTAAAACAGAAACTAGACATGGAAAATATCGTCTCTTCTCACAGTCTGCCAAGGCCTTGCTCCAGACCAACTGAGTATGAGTCTCTGGGGACCTACAGCAGCATCTGCCACAGTTTCTTGAGAATAAGAATCACCAGCATCTTACATGTTAGATGTAGAAATTCCCAGCGCTCCCCCTCCACCCACAGGGCCTATCCCAGACCCACGGAACCAGAATCTCCAGGGCCTGGGAGTCTGTATGTTTCACATTGCCCCAGATGGTCTAGAGTGGGAGACATTTTCTAGATAATTATATAAATATCAACCAAAAGAGAACAAGAAGACATGTGGGTACCTGACTTAGTCTGAGAAATCCAGGAAGGCTCCCCAGAGAAGTGTCTTTTGAACAGTCCCCTGCAGGTGAACAAGAGCTAATTAGAAATGGTGGAGGTGCGGCACGGAGGACATAGGTATTTCAGGTATACAGGGCACAAAAAATGTGCCAAAGCTCAAGGGAGCTTATAATAAACACACAACATGTACCTTAAACATTGGAAAGGAAGATAATATGTTTTAAATGTCATGGGGCAGGAGGCTGTGCAAAATGCAATAAAAATTTAGAGTCAGAATAGGGATTAGGAAAGTGTGAGGGTTTGAAGGACTCAAAGAATTTCCATCAGAGATTTCAGCTTTCTGAACAGAAGGAAAAGGACAAGCAGAGATAGAGACAGACAAACCCCAGGACGCTCCGTGAGATGGGGGCCCAGAGGGTGTGAAGGAAGAGAGCAGAGAGGGTGAAGAAGAATATTGGGCTTTGAGTATCAGGTTAAGGGATTCTTTTCCTCTCCTGAGTGTTGCATCACCTTGCAACTCCATTTCTGGTCTTGCCTATGATCCACATTCCTACTTAAAATCTTCTCATCCCTTTCTTCAGTAGTTCCAGCACATTTTATAATCATCTGAAAAAATTTAGTTAAGACAGAACTCTCACAGTTTCCCAGGAAGTAAGAAATTATAGATAGACTCTATAGGTACATGGGCACCTGTAGGAAAGCAGTGGTATAAGTGGCATTGGCTGGTTATTCTCCATGCTTCCCTGTAATTAACTCAGCTTAAATTAACTATGATTTTATTTTCAAATTAGTGTTCTCAAAGGAAAATGTATTAGATTGAGGCTTTTCATTTGGAAAACCATAATATTCTCATTACCATTTCAATGTCCATTTGGTTATTAAACGTGATCATTCATGCTCATGGGCAGCAGTGCTGAATCAAGGCCAATTTGAGAGCGGAGAGCATTCTTCAGGCTGCTAGGCTCCAGCTGCTAACCTCCCCTAACCTCGTCACAGTGAGGGTCTATCTGCTCAGAGCCCAGGCCAGTCACGCAGATGCTATCAAAGATATCTGTGGTGCTGCTTGCAATAGATCTTATACTTTATTTATTTACTTATTTTAACTTTATTTATTTATTTTTGGCTGCATTGGGTCTTCGTTGCTGCACGCGGGCTTTCTCTACTTGCGGCCAGCGGGGGCTGCTCTTCATTGCAGTGCACAGGCTTCTCATTGCGGTGGCTTCTCTTGTTGTGGAGCACGAGCTCTAGGCGCGCGGGCTCAGTAGTTGAGGCACGTGGGCTCAGTAGTTGTGGCTCGCGGCCTCTAGAGCACAGGCTCAGTAGTTGTGGTGCACGGGCTTAGCTGCTCCGCGGCATGTGGGATCTTCCCGGACCAGGCCTTGAACCTGTGTCCCCTGCATTGGCGGGCAGATTCTTAACCACTGCGCCACCTGGGAAATCCCCAGATCTTATAATTTAAATGGGTCTCCTGTTGTGGTTTAATTTTCATGGAATGAATGATGATTGGCTTGAAACCCTACTGATTTGTCTGGCTCTTTTATTTCAAGAACAGATTCATTCAGGAAAAAGGGGTTTGGTTTGGGCACCTGTAGAGAGTCTTAATGGACCTAGAAAGTATTCAACAATCAAAGTGGATTCTGGGACCGACCGCTTGGCGTCCCTCTCCTGGGCCACCTGCTCTCTTTCACGCTATCACCGTCTCTCTCTCTACGGGCTTTGCCTCCACACTCTCCAGCTCACTGAGGTCGGCTTCCTCAGACCCCAGTCTTGCCCAGAGCCCACCCTGGTAACAATCCTCTTTTTTTTTTTTTAGCTGTGCGGCATGTGGGATCTGAGTTCCCCGACCAGGGATCAAACCCACGCCCCCTGAGGTGGAAGCTCGGAGTCTTAACTACTGGATAACCACTGGACCACCAGAGGAGTCCCCTTCACAATCCTCTTGCTGTTCCAACTCCCACTTAAAGGTCCCACTGCCCTGTCTTCTAGGCACAAATTCTTGAATGAGAGAGAGTATGATTGGCTCAGCTCATCCTACTGAACCAAAGAAGCCACCGCCAGGCTGGGGTGACATTCAAAGGACTGAATTTAGTAATTAGCTCCGAACTTGCACTGCACAACTAAAGAGAAGCAGGGTCCTCTAAGCCCGTTGGCCTGCTAGGACTTAACTCTTAAATTGCTGGTTTGTGGGAAGTTGAGAAGAGAGAGGGTAATAAAGACAGTCAGGTCAGTTGAAGGGTGCTAGGCAGGCTCAGGAAAGCCATGATTTCCAATGGATGCAGAAATATTTCAATATTTTAGTAACCAGTATGGCTGTACTGATAGATACTGCTGAAAACTCTGAATCCCTGTGGGTGGGGAAGGGCAGAGACATGAGATACACAATATGCAGGTGGTCTGGGTTTAACAGGCATTTAAAGCCAAGCCTGTCCAATTCTTATGTATGTATTTCAAAGTGTTAGGGACCTTGAGGGTAGCAAGTACCTAAGTGTTTAGTTCTTATTCAGCTCCCCAAAGAACAATTCTTGCTTTCCTACACAGAGGGGAACTAGTCCATCGTTCAGTGCTGTCAGCTGACTGGTGAGTGAGGGCTCCCCTGGGTACCAGTCCCGGCTTTGCACATATCTGACTATGGGGCTTTGGATGCAAGGTCTTACGTTCCACAACTTTAAAATGATGAGTTTTATTGGGTAAACTCTGCAGTCGCTTTCCCACTTCAGAATACTCTCAGGATTAAGATTTGTGAGGAAAGGTACAAGCAGGACCAACCTCAGGAGAGGGAGGAAAGGTAGGAAACTAACCTTATTGCAAGAAATTCAGCACAGCGATAAAGAACACAGGCTCTGGGATCAAATCCTGACTCAGCCAACTGTAGTTTGTGTCACCTTGGACAGACAACTCACTCCCTTGGCCTCCATTTTCTCATCTGAAAAATGGAAATAATAATGAGACTTCACAGAATTACAATAAAGAACAAATGAGAAAATCCATGTAAAGTGTTTAAATCGGTGCCTAGCACACAACAAGCAATCAATCAATTTTAGCCAATATTATTATTAGAAGCCAGACTAGAAATTTTGCATTGATTATATCATTTAATTATTTCAACACCATACAAGATAGGTGCTATTAATCCCATATTATCGATGAAAAAATCTGAGGCTAAGAGAGAGACTTTAATTCACCTAAGTCAAGGGTTGCTAACTTTTTCTTAAAGGGCCAGTTAGTAAACATTTTAGGCTTGGCACGCCTTACAGTCTCTGTCACAACTACTCAACTCAGCCATTATAGCTGAAAATAGCCATAGATGATGGTAAATAAATGGGCAGGGCTGTGTTTCAATAAAACTTTATTTACCAAAACAGGCTGGCTGGCCCTTGGCAATCAGCAGTCATTTACCAACCCCTGGCCTAAGATTACGTGGCAAAACACTGGCAGTCAGGATCTGAACCCCAGAAAACCCATTCTCTATACACTACACCAGAGATTTTCTAATTCTTTCGGTCATGGAAATATTTCCTGCTTATAAAATTTTATGTAGATAAAGAGGTAAATTACAGCTAGAAGCCCACTCACACCGTCTCCTCTTAGCCACCCCCGCTACTGCCCTTAAAGAAGTCAGTGATTCTTGTAAATCAACTATACTCCAATAAAAACTAAAAAAAATAAATAACTCAGTGGTTCTCAAACCATGGGGGTTAAAAATACAGGTCTGGGAGCTTCTCTGGTGGCACAGTGGTTGAGAGTTTGCCTGCCGATGCGGGGGACACGGGTTCGTGCCCCGGTCCAGGAAGATCCCACATGCCGCAGAGCAGCTGGGCCTGTGAGCCGTGGCCGCTGAGCCTGCGCGTCCGGAGCCTGTGCTCCGCAGCGGGAGAGGCCACAACAGTGAGAGGCACGTGTACCACACAAAAAAAATTAAAAAACAGGTCTGGAGGGCCCTAATTCCACAACTTCAGATGGCTTGGGGTAGGCCCAGGTGATATACGTTGTTTATAAACTACCCAGATGATTCTGACTTAGGGGCTCCTCAGACCACTCTTTGAGAAACATGGATCTAGGATATTCTAATAAATGTAAAAGAATTTAATTCTTAAGGTTGGTTTTATTGAAAATAGGAGTACAAAACACAGAACCTGAGTTTTACTGACTTTATAATGTTGTCTTGCCTTTGGGTCAGGGATTAATCTATTTTTGTATAATCAGTGCCTTTGTCTAAAAGCTTGTCAATTGTCTTGAAAAGCAATGAGTCTCTCCTATTTATGTCATAGATGTCCTTGGGACCTGATCTTATCAATGTGAAGTATATACAGAACTTTCCTTAATCCTGCTGTGACTCTAACAGAAAGCCAGAACAGCACAGTAAGAATTCCATTAAGACACTGAGATAGAAGACTGATGACAGGAGATTATTCCATAAGCTGGCCCTTGAAAGGAACTGCCTAGTGCTCTGACACACCTGCAGAGTCAAGGCCATATCAAATGAGGGTCTGCTCTAAGAGGTCTGTGACAGCTCCGTGCAAGAAGGGCTTCAACAGGGCCCCAGACAAGCAGATGTCTGAGCAGCTTGGCCTGGTACCTAGTTCCATTTCTAAAGGAACACTATTCGCTGAGCAAAGCACAGGCATTAAATTTTTGATATCACTGTAACTGCTGGAATGTCCTCATAAAACTTGAAAATTTGTGCTTGCTGGGCCCACAGAGAACAGTCTGCACTTTTCTGGGCCATAAACTTGCCTAGGTGGAGGGCCAGTAAGAAGAGCCGGTCGTTCGGTTGCGTGGCCTTCCTCATCCTTGGCCTCTTGGAGGCCACCTTCAGGAAACACTCTGCATCAGCACTGGCTGCCCACACCGGGCTTGTCCCCTAGCAGCTGGAGCTGCTAAAGACAGACCTATTAAGTAACCCTTCCTCCAGATAACTAACAGCTAGAAAGAGCCTGGGGACCCTGCCTGGGAGGGTCTCCACCAATTTCCTTCTGTTGATACTTTGCAGCACCTTCCTCCCTGCCCTGCTCAGACTTAAAGGCACACAGCTCCCCAAACAAATTCGTGGAGGCCTACCTAAAAAGGCTATCAGCTAAGCGCTTAAATCTCAGCACAGCCATTGCAGGTGGTGGTGTGTAGGTTGTTACTACCCAAAATGTGGCCTGAGGCAGCATGGGCCTCCCCTGGGAGCTGGTTAGAGGTGCAACCTTCAGCCCCACCCAGACCTACTAAGCCAGGTTGTGCCTACTTAGCAAGCTCCCCGGGCGATTTCTGTGCACTTTCCAGTTGGAGAACACCGATGTAGCTCACACTGATAGCTCAATCATGTCCCGTCCTCAGCACTGATTTTCTTACCTGAAAAAACGAGGGACTTACAAATAATCACCTGTGCTTCATGAGCACATCGCCGTGCACGGGCTGCCGCTCACCCTCATGACAGCTCTGAAAGGCTGGTTTTCAGATCCCCAATTTACAAATCAAGAAACCAAGGCCAAAGCAGTAAAACAGCTTCCCCATTGGCTCAGTTACTAAGAAGTCATGCAGATCAAAACTACAGTGATGTATCATCTCACACGGTCAGAATGGCCAGCATCAAACAATCTACAAACAATAGATGCTGGAGAGGGTGTGGAGAAAAGGGAACCCTCTTGCACTGCTGGTGGGAATGTAAATTGATACAGCCACTACGGAAAACAGTATGGAGGTTCCTTAAAAAACTACAAATAGAACTACCATATGATCCAGCAATCCCACTACTGGGCATATACCCTGAGAAAACCATAATTCAAAAAGAGTCATGTACCACAGTGTTCATTGCAGCTCTATTTACAATAGCCAGGAGATGGAAGCAACCTAAGTGTCCATCATCAGATGAATGGATAAAGAAGATGTGGCACATATATACAATGGAATATTACTCAACCATAAAAAGAAACAAAATTGAGTTATTTGTAGTGAGGCGGATGGACCCAGAGTCTGTCATACAGAGTGAAGTTAGTCAGAAAGAGAAAAACAAATACCGTATGCTAACACATATATATGGAATCTAAGGGGGAAAAAAAAGGTCATGAAGAACCTAGGGGTAAGACGGGAATAAAGACACAGACCTACTAGAGAATGGACTTGAGGATATGGGGAGGGGGAAGGGTAAGCTGGGATGAAGTGAGAGAGTGGCACGGACATATATACACTACCAAATATAAAATAGATAGCTAGTGGGAAGCAGCCGCACAGCACAGGGAGATCAGCTCGGTGCTTTGTGACCACCTAGAGGGGTGGGATAGGGAGGGAGGGAGGGAGACGCAAGACGGAGGAGATATGGGAACATATGTATAACTGATTCACTTTGTTATAAAGCAGAAACTAACACTCCACTGTAAAACAATTATACTCCAATAAAGATGTTAAAAAAAAAAAAGAGGTCAAGCCAGGATGCAGACCTTCCCTGCGCCTAGAAGGCCATCTCTACTCCTCCCACCGTGTCGCTGTCTCAGACGATCTCAGGGCTCCTTCAACTCCTGCCCCGCAGCCGCCTTCCTCCGTGGCTTCCTCTAAGCGCATGTTAACCCGCAGCATTCCGTGACCTTCCTCCAGTCAACTCCAAAGAACCCCTTGCTCTCAGCTCCTCACCTGCCTGCGCACAGCCGTTTTCCGACCCCTGTGAGGCCCCAGGCTCTGCCGACCGCTGACCGGCAGCCTCCGAGTAGCCGACTGGCATCCTGCTCCCCCGAGAGCTTCACCACACCCAGCTCTCAACCGATCACACCTGCTCCTCCACAGGTCAAGACCCTGCCTCCCCGGAACACTCCCTGGGAAGGGGCGTGCCCTTTCCCAACACCTTTTCAGATCCCAGGACGTTCCTAGTTTCTTATTGAAACAGACAGTCCATTTATCACTACATCTGACCCACTCCTAATGAGGGGAAAATACTGACACATTTGAAGCCTTGTTACATGTGTTAACTTAAAGAAAAACACACAGCATTAAGAGTTGTGCATTTAAGTTTTGTTCAGGGTCTTCCTGAGCACTATAGACCAAGAAACAGCCGCTCAGTTACTGCTGAGGAACTGCTCTGAAGAGGTAGGGAAGGGGCCAATATATATATGATTTGGGGGGCTAGGAAATACATGCAGTCAAGACTACATCTTGGTGAAAGATTACTGCTCATCACAAAGATATCTCAAGTTAATGATTTTAGTGCTCTTACATATGGGAAGATGCAAGAATCTGAGTTCATGGAAATTCTTCCTGAAATAGGCATCTAACTATCTAGGGGTCCCTATATCCAAAGCACAAAGCGTCTCATCCTGCTTTTCATTCTGAGTTCCTCTCAGGGTGCACTGGTGGTGGGCAACTGCAGTGGGGTGTGACTTAACGCTGTATTTCTGGGTGATGCTCTTCTCTGTTCATGCATGGTACCTAGCTCAGTCTTTCATTTCACAGGGGGTATTGCAAGGCCCAGAAAGGGGAAGTCCATTTCCTTTCTTGTCATGTAACAGCTGCCCTACGTCTTTTTTTTTTTAACATCTTAACATCTGTTATACCCTGCAACATTATCATCACTTATTATTACACTCAACAATAACAACAACAACAAAACAGAAACATGTCCTATTTCTCTAGGAAGCCTAGTAGAATGATAAAGGCTTAAAGAGGAAATGAAGTGGAAGAGGGAGAAACAGAAAGATGGGAAGAAGGAAGGAGAAAATACAGAAAGAATCTTGAATCAGTTTTCGCCAATTCAAAAAGAGTGGAGCTGATTAAAATTCCTCAATAGTAACAGCAAAAAGAGCTACCATTTACTGTGAATATACTATGAATTTGGCACTCTTATGCATTCTTCAGCTATTGGAACCAAGCCCTTTAAAACCGAGTTCCCTTACTGAGTTTATGATTAACCTCTCTATCCAAAACTTTATTCCTTCTTGTCCCCAAACCTGTGCTAAATGAACACTAATCAGAGTCAGATGACCGAAATTGCTGTTGTTGATAACATCGTTAATGTACTAAAACTGCCATTACAGATATCATCATTAACGAACAAACTCAGATGAGTTCGTTCATGGCAAGATGAGTACAACAGACGCCCGAGCCGTGGACCACCTGGCCAGAGAATCCTAAACCAGAGACCTCCCGACTCCCAAAACTATAATTAAGAAATGTCACAGATATGTCACACAACGATGATTAACCCCAGCTTCTTTGTTCTTCCTCTTTTAAAAACCCCAAACTCAGGGCTTCCCTGGTGACACAGTGGTTGGGAGTCCACCTGCCGATGCAGGGGACACGGGTTCGTGCCCCGGTCCGGGAAGATCCCACATGCTGCGGAGCGGCTGGGCCCGTGAGCCATGGCCGCTGAGCCTGCGCGTCCGGAGCCTGTGCTCCACAACGGGAGAGGCCACAACAGTGAGAGGCCCGCGTACCGAAAAAAGAAAAAAAAAAAACCCAAACTCAAAGACCAAGCTGGACTGGACCTGAGACTTGTCTCTCGCACCCTTGCTTGGTGGCTGCAAATAAATCCTTACTTTGCTGCAAACACCTGCTGTCAGAACTGGGCTTTCTGCGCCACGGGCACAGGAGCCCTTGCTTGTTACGCTCTGAGTTTATTTCATCCTGACTGCTCTAATGGGGTACTCTTCACTGCCCCAAAAGGAGGAAAGTGAGACCTAGTGGTTGAACGATTACCAGAGTCAGTGAAAGGACCGAGATTCAAACCCTGGCTGGGAAGCCTGCACTCTTCACCCTGACGCAACAGGAACCAGGGACTTTCTCTCCCTGCATCACAAACTTCCATAGGTGCCTGGGAATGTTGGCTATAACACGACCACACTGGCCCCGAACCCAGCAGGAGAGACTGAATTTGGGATAGCCTGACTACAAAGGCAATGTGCCTTTCTCTTGGATTCTCGTGCTAACGTGGATGCTTTGTAAGCAAACGTTGAACACTGCTCAGCTCCTGGCCTTCCCCCCTAGTAAAACAAAAGGTTCTCTAGTTCCATATTAGCTGTTTCTCATTATGGAAACTGTCTGTGCCATCGTCATTCAATTTATTCCTGCATTAGTCCCCAACCTGGCTAGGGAAATACATTAACTTTTAATAACATGCCTTTGATGACTTGTACAAATCACTCCCTGCCAGCTCCCTTCTTAAATTTATCCTCGTGAATCAGGGAGCAATGGGGGAAAGCTGCAAATTAAACCTGGTGTCCTGCTGCAGCTGAGGGAAAGAAAGGAATCTGGAATCCTTGGGAGAACTTTAAAAATACATCTAGTGGGCTTCCCTGGTGGCGCAGTGGTTGAGAGTCTGCAGGGGACACGGGTTCGTGCCCCGGTCCGGGAAGATCCCACATGCCGCAGGGCGGCTGGTCTCTGTGAGCCATGGCCGCTGAGCCTGTGCGTCCGGAGCCTGTGCTCCGCAACAGGAGAGGCCACAAAAGTGAGAGGCCCGCGTATCGCAAAAAAAAACAAAAAACATCTAGTGTTTAATCATCTTTTGGAAGCACACGGTAGTAAACAGTAAAAACCTTCTTGTGGCAGGTTCCAGGTCCTGCCCATACTTTTTCTCAAAATCCTGGTGCACACTAGCATCAGGGAGAAGGGAGTAACTAACCTAGAACTTCTTTAGGAGTTACTCGCCCTCATCACAGCCCTGCTCTCCCAAGTAGGGAGCAATTTGGGTTTTATTCATTGCTGTAATAGACCTGAAATTAATTCAGGATTTAATCACAAGAAGAGCCTTGAGAATCAATCCAAGTTTTAGTCAACATCATTATCATCACCATCAACAAATGTTTATTGAGCATCCAGGACCCAGCCTGCTGGGAATACAAAGAAGCCTGAGGCCCTGCTCTGAAGGGGCTTCAATAGAGAGAAAAATAACAATGTATATTAGCATTCACTCCAGATAAAAGGTGTTACAGGAGATAGGCTGGGACAGGAGGCAGCAAAGGCATGAAAGGCAGAATTCAGAGAGGATGCCCCTAAGGCAAGATCCTGGAGTGGGATTTATACTGAGTATATTCAGGACGCTCTCTAGCGAGCTGTGAGACAGGGAGAGTTTGGGTAAATGCTCCCTGGTTAAGTGAGGCAGATCCAGATATCTGCCATACAGGGATGGCCTGTGGGAATATAAAATAAAGGACCACTATAGATGCCAACAAAAAGAAATAGGGGGCTTCCCTGGTGGCGCAGTGCTTGAGGGTCCGCCTGCCGATCGATGCAGGGGACACGGGTTCCTGCCCCGGTCCGGGAGGATCCCGCATGCCACGGAGCAGCTGGGCCTGCGCGTCCGCAGCCTGTGCCCCGCAACGGGAGAGGCCACGGCAGTGGGGGGCCCGCGTACCGCAAAAAAAAAAAAAAGAAAAAAGAAATAGGAAACCCACAATTCCCCCCCACCATGTGCCTCTAAAATTATCTGCAATTTCCCACTGATCTTTCTACCTGTGACAATAAAGTAACAGAGAAACTAGGTTCTGTTTTTCTCTCACTGAGCCTATACTCTCCAATTTTCTTTGATTTGGCTTTCCTTCTTTAGTGTATTTTTTGAAGTTTTTACATTTTACCCTATTTGAAAAGAGGCTTTGTTTTAAACACTCCCATTTTAATCATACATCTTCCTCAGAGAGACTTTGTGAAGGTTGTTAAGTGGACAGTATCAATCGAGTTTTTTAGGGCACCTCTAAAGAAAGATGCTGGCTGATGTAAGAGCATCCAGAAGCAGCTGGGGCTGGTTTGCCGCCTGGGGCTTTATTCTTTTAATTAGCATTAGAATAACTGTGGCCTCTGATTAACTCCTCCAAACAATGGCAAAGCCAAACCCTTTTAGGTTGGACATCCCCAAGTTATGAACCGGTTGTGTTCTGGAAACTTGTGAATTTGTCCTGTGAAAGTCAGGCCAAGCTTTCCCATACAGGAAAACAGAAGTGGTCCACAGGACAAGCAGTGCGACAGCCAGTGGTACCTGTGCCCTGTTCTCTGATGGGCACCGTACCAAGCTCCTCAGGTGGGTTACTCCATTTATTCCTCACAGCACATTCTGTAAAGTTGGTGCGATTATTACTCCTGTTTTCCTAAGGGAAAAACTGGGGTACAAGTGTATAAATAACTTGCCTAAGATTATACAGCTAAGTGGCAGTGCCAATGGTTCCCTGCTCTTAACCAGTGTTTGATCCTGCCTTCTGTGGAAGTACACAGATTCCAAACAGGGCCAGGACTACGGTGAAGCAAGTGAGGGACTCCCCTGGGGTGCAAAACTGAAAGGGGCTGCAAAAAACTCAGCCCAAGAAGCCAATCTACCCCGTGTGAAGCTCACCTAATACACTCTTCATACTATAGTCCTTGGCCAGCCTGGGCCATGCAGTATTATAACCATCTTGCCAAACTCATCTATGGTTCTGAAACATTAATTTGCAACAGAATCCCCTGGAGTGCCTTGTTAAATTCAGATCCCTAGGCCTCACTCTCAGAAATTACGATTCACTAGGCTTGGGATGGTCTTTTATTACCCTCTCCTCTGTAGCTGGCTTTCACCCCTCTGCCTGGCTACTCACCTGAGGTGGAGAGCCAACACCTGGACTGGGAATAGAGAGAGGGAAGGTGGGCCTGAGAGCACAGCTACTTGGCAGTAGAACAGGGAGGGAGAGCCGAGACAAGAAACCAAGGACAGGCTGCTCTTGGGGAGGGGGTGGCATAAGCAGGTCGGCTCTCCCCATAGCGAAGGGCAGTGCTCTTTCAACAGAGAAATATGCTGGAAAACCATTAAGAAGCAGCCACGCTGGAACGGCATTCTGGAGAATCATTTTGAACAGATGCTTCTTGTCATTACAACAAAACACAGGCTATGCACTGATGAAATACGCAATGTTCAGATCAAATTTCAAAACATGTTTACTTATATACTTTGAAAATACTTCTTTGATCAATCAAAGGAATGATGTATGTATCAATGTTTAACTCTTTCCCATTCTTCAGAGTTAACACCACTGAGGAAATATCAAGAAAGAGGAAGGAGAGAATATGGAAATATCAAGAAAGAGGAAGGAGAGAATATGGAAATATCAAGAAAGAGGAAGGAGAGAATATGAGCCCAATATTTAGTAGTCAATAATATTATATCACTACTTGCTCTGTGCAAAGAGGGTATACTCTATGTAGAGACTATATAATATATCACGACATAGTTACTCCACTAGGATGAAAACTCCCCTTAGGAAGCTTCCTGTCCATCTGGTTCACCACTGTCTTGCCTAGTGCTGCACCTGGCATGCAGTGAATATTCCTGTATTCCAATGAATATTCCTGTAATATACGAAACACTACAGGGTGTAACTGAATATGAAATTCCATCATATAGTTTCCAGTGGTGTAGAAAGACCAAGAAACATAAATATAGCTGAGATAATGAGGGCAGTTCTGAAAAGGAAGTGAGACTTACCCTGAGTTTTTAAGGATTTTAAGCCCATGAACCTCTTCTCTCCCCTCCCATCCCCTTCTAGTTCCTTCTTTTCTCTTCTCTCCTCTCTCTACAACCACTCGTTGGTAACCTCATCCAGTCCTATGACTGATACTGAACAGCACCCTGTAGGGTTCCTGGGCACAAAAGCCTTTCTGTGTCCCCCACTTCTTGGAAAGAGGCTTCATTTAGCCTCTATGACCTTCCCTGAGTTCCAAAGGGTGGGTTCAAACAGCTGCTAATCAGGAAAAGGAAGGAATGCTGAGACAAGGGAGGAACAGTCAAGAAACAATACCACAGCCGTGGGGCAGGATCCTGCTTCCCCATCAAGGGATACACATAATAATAGCTTTGAGCTGGTTTGCAGATACTTTTTCCAGGTGGGAGAAGTTAACAGTCTGCTGCCCACAAGCACGTAGACCCCAGACACGTAGACCCCAGACCGGTTGGAACCGGAAGTTTGATGATGCTGACTCCCAATTACCTCACCACCAACCAACGAGAAGAACATCCAGGAGCTGATCACGCCCTCCTCTGTGAACCGTTACTGTAAAACTCCTCACTAGCCCCTCCAGGTCAGGACACACAGCTTTTCAGGGCATTACCCTGCTGTGGCCCCCTTTGCCTGGCAAAGCAATAAAGCTATTCTTTTCTACTTCACCCAAAACTCTGTCTTCAAGATTTAATTTGGTGTCGGGGTACAGAGGCTGGATTCAGCTCCATGACTTCAAATACCATCTATATAGCACAGCAATTCCACATTCGTATTTCCAGGCCTTCATTCTCTCCAGAAATCCAGACTCATATATCCAGCTCCATACATGTCATTTCCATGTGGGGTTCATTCAAAATTGAACTTTCAATGCACCCCACCACTGCCACCCTGGCCCTAATCAATCTACCCCATTTGGGTAAATACATTCTCCAATTTGCTCAGGACACAAACCCTGCAATCAGCCTCGACTCCTCTCCTTCTCTCCGTCCCCACTTCCAAAAGCAAGTCTTGTTGGTTTTCTATTCATGAC
Organism: Delphinus delphis; assembly: GCF_949987515.2. Taxonomy (NCBI): domain Eukaryota; kingdom Metazoa; phylum Chordata; class Mammalia; order Artiodactyla; family Delphinidae; genus Delphinus; species Delphinus delphis. The sequence continues at coordinate 72,325,029 of NC_082698.1, read as the reverse complement.
ATATCCATAATCTGACCACTCCTCACTAACACTGTAATCGCCTGCCAGAACTTCTTCTATAATTTCCTGACCAGCCACCTGTTCCCACTCCTGGCTCCTTCCAGCCCCTTCTCCACACAGCAACCAGGAGAACTCATTAAATATCCATGGGACCTTGGAATTCTTCTGATCAGAACCCCCCACTGGTGTCTCATCTCACTCAGAATAGTGGGCTACCCCAAGTCCTTACCACGATGCCACCTGATCTCACTGACCTGTCTCCTATGCCTTACACTGGACGAGATCAAACCATGCCGGGCTGTAATTCCTTTGACCCTTCAAGCGCACTCCAGGCTCATGATCTTTGAACTTGCTGTTCCTTCTGCCAGAGAGATTCCTCCAGACATCTCCATAGCTCACTCATTGACCTCTTTCAGGTCTTTTCTTAAAACTCCCCAACAACACTATTTAAAATAACACCTCACTCACTTCCATGACTCTTAGCCATTCACCCAGCTTCCTCACTATCTAAGATTCTATTAGTTTTTTCATAGAATATAAATTCATGAGAGTAGGGACTTTGTTATATTCACTTCTATATTCCCAGCCCAAAGAACAGTGACTGGCACACTGTAGGTCCTCAACAGATATTTGTATAAATAAATCCATGCACCCCTATGTTCATAGCAGCACTATTCACAATAGCCAAGACATGGAAACAACCTAAATGTCCACTGACAAATGAATGGATAAAGAACAGGTGGTGTACATGTATACAATGGAATACTACTCTGCCATAAAAAAGAATGAAGTCACACCACTCGCAGCAACATGGATGGACCTAGAGATTATCATACCAAGAGAAGTAAGTCAGAAAGAGAAAGACAAATACCATATGATATCACTTATGTGGAATCTAAAATATGACACAAATGAACTTATCTATGAAACAGACTCACAGACATAGAGAACAGACTTGCGGCTGCCAAGGGTGAGAGGTGGGTTGGGGAGGGATGGAATGGAAGCCTGGGATTAGCAGGTGCAAAGTATTATATATTGAATGGATAAACAACAAGGTCCTACTGTATAGCACAGGGAACTGTATTCAATATCCTGTGATTAAACCATAATGGGAAAAGCATATGAAAAAGAATTTATACATATTTATAACTGAATCATTTTGCTGTACAGCAGAATTAACACAACACTGTAAGTCAACTATACTTGAATAAAATAACTTTTCAAAAAAAATAGAATGAATCCATGATTTAGGTTGATGGAAAAGAGGATAAAGATTTGCAGGGAGGGTCCCAGGCGAAGTAAAAGTCACGGGATACGACTGTGCATGATATGGAGGGCAGATGGGAAACAACATGTCTAGAATGTGGTGCTAAGTTGACATTAATACACAGTTGGAAATGGTTGGGTTTAAAACAAAGCTCTAATGAGATATACTGAGGTAAATACTGTCTAGATTATCAGGGAAGAGTATCACAAGAGAAGCATCCTAAAGAGAAAGACTAGTGCATGATAAATATGACTGTACACAAAAGGAGAGAGAAACTAGCAGAATATTAATACTAGTTACCTCTGGAAGGTGGAGTTAGTTATCTTCCTTTACTTTTCTATTTTTTTCAAATTTCCTTAATAAGTATGGACTAATTTTACAACTCGAAAAAAAAAATCTTTCAAGCTGCTTTTGAGTTCTAAAGTACTGAACAGTAAGTTCCTCTGTAAATTCGCTATTCTGTCTGAAATAAGACTGTTTAGTGAATGCCATCTATATTTATGAATAGGCAAAGACACGGGAAGAGTTTCAAGAGAAAAAAAGGATGTCAGAACCTCTCTAAGACTTTTGAGTTTGATGCGAATGACAGTATGAACCAGCCATAGAAGGGGAGAATGTTCCAAATTTTCCAGGTAGAAGGATTAAGGGCAAAGGCTCCAGGGTGGAATAAACATCAAGTATTTGATGCTCAGTGAGCTTACAGGATCTGATTTACATTCTCTTCCTGCTGTGTGAAAACTGAAAGGGGTTGAGGGGGCATTGGGGAGTGGAGGAGGGGGGCAATAGTAGAAAGTGTGGAATGCAGTCAGAAAGGCTAATACAGGGACTTCCCTGGCGGCCCAGTGGTTAGGACTCTGTGCTTTCACTGCCAAAGGCCCGGGTTCAATCCCTGGTCGGGGAACTAAGACCCTGCAAGCGTCTGGGTGCGGCCCAGAAAAAAAAGGCTACTGCTTATATAAACCTAAAAAGACAACTTGCTCTGGGTTAATAACAGTAGAGAAGGAGAAAAGAGCAAAGATTTTGGATCTACCTTAAAGGCAGAACTAACCAGACTTGCTAATGAACTGGTTCTGGCAGGTGAAGAAAAAAAGAGAAATGAATTACTGCCAAGTCATATGGAAGCTTCTGGATTAGCATCACACTTAGAACACAACACTGAAACTCCCACATTACTTCTCCAAAAACAGCTACACCCAGAAGAGAGTAGTGTCGATTACTCACTGTTATCAAGTGCCCTCTGGGTTCTAAAGCACTGCCCGGGGTGGGGTGGGGGGGACACTGTGAGACAGAGTGTAAAAGAAAAGGAACGGATGAATCTTTTCCTCTTGAAGTTTATGAACTTACAGGTGTGACAGGATAAAAACAAAGATATATATAAATGTAACTTCTTCATATGCTTGATCGTTGACATGAATGCACACTCTGATGCAGTAAAGAAGCTGATGTGCGTGTCGCAATTTCATCAAGAATCACAGCTCTAGTAAATTACACTCAAAAATCCAACTTGGTGGTGTATAATTACAAGGTCAGGAAATGATCACAGTTAAAAACATTAATGCATAGAGGGAAGTCGATTCACATGCCCACCTTTATCCTTCATAGTTATATAACGGCATGTCACTCTAAATGACAGGCCCATCAGTCTATTTTATTCTAGAGCTGAATTTACCCAGCACCAAAATGAAAAGGCCATCTGAACGATGGGCTACATTTTCACTTGTCACACACGTGTTTTGAATTCTGTCATAAAGACAGAACAGAGGGAAACAGAAGAAACTTGCCTTCAGAGGAAGCTACCCAAGACAAATTTGCCATCAGGATGAACCAAGGATAGAACTGGAAGAAATTCTGATACTTAGGAGTCACCTGCAAGCTTGTTATATGGAAACATGAACTCGGAAAATAGAGCAAATTTTAAAAGTTAGGTAATTACGGCATTGTTTTTAAATTAAGACTCATTCAGTGCTGATAATTCATGAGATTCTGGAAAGTTTTACTTACACCCATAATAAAACCAGAGAATGAAAATAATTATCAAATTTAGCAGATGTTTTTATTCTACATAATTTATACCTACTGAAACTCAGCAAACTTCAGCAAATGACTAATCAGTTAACAACTTTTCTTTCTCTCCCTTGTGGTTAAACTATGATTGCTAATTTTTATTTTTCACATTTTCATTCACTACCAGGAAGAATAAGATTTTAACAACTTGTTCAATTACCGAAGAACGTACAGGCCAATGTATTAAAGGTATTGGGAAGATTTCCCTCCTTCTTGAAAAATGAGTGTCATATAGACTTCAAGGGCTAGAAGATCTAGGAGTGCATTCTCTCACCTGGGAACTGCCAACAAAGGAATCAAGGCAAACTAATGGTTAAGAACATAGGAACTGGAGTCCAATATTGAGTTTTAAACCCACAGCTACCGTGTGTGCTTTGCGTGGGACCACTGGCATGTTATTTAAGCTCCCTCAAATGTAAAATGGGAATTCTAAAACCAACCTGTACAGATTAAGTAAAATAATGCGTGTTACGTTTTGGGCACAGTGCCAGATATACACTGTTCTAAGTTGGCTAAAAGGATTATCCAAGAAACCCTCAAGCTCTCTAGGTAGTTTACCATGACTGCTGCCTTCTCTAGGCTACCACAGCTCTTAAGTTGTGCCCCTTCCCTGTTCCTGTGCTCATGCCTTCAATTACTCAACAGCTGTTTATTGAACATTTATTCGTGCCAGATATTGGGCCAAGTGCTAAAGATATAGCTATAAACATGATAAATGAGTTCTCCACCCTTATGATTTTATAGCCTACTTAGGGTTGGAGAAAATATGATATGGTATTTGCCTTGCTGTGAGAAATCCAGGCCATAATTGGATCCCCTAGCACAGGTTAGGTTGGAACCTGAACTTGAGGGTCAGGGAAGGTTTTCTTGTGGTCAGTGTATTTAAGTGGTAAATAAAAGGGGAAGTAGGAGTCACTAGGAGCAGGGAAGAAGAATAGTATTTCCCGCCGAACGATCAAATATGAGCAAAATCCCATGAATGAAAAGCACTGGTGGGATTTCCCTGGTGGCGCAGTGGTTAAGAATCCGCCTGCCAATGCAGGGGACACAGGTTCAATCCCTGGTCCACGAAGATCCCACATGCCGCGGAGCAACCAAGCCCATGCACCGCAACTACTGAGCCTGCGCTCTAGACCCCGAGAGCCACAACTACTGAAGCCTGCCCGCCTAGAGCCCGTGCTCCGCAACAAGAGAAGCCACCGCAATGAGAAGCCCGCGCACCACAACTAGAGAAAGCCTGTGCGTGGCAATGAAGACCCAACACAGCCATAAATAAATAAATAAATTTATTTATTTAAAAAAAAAGAAAGAAAAACATTGGTGCAGTATTCACAGTGCTGAAAGTATAAGAAGGCCATGGGAGATGGCTTTGGAAAAAGAGCAGAGCCCAGTCATAAAGACACCTATTGCTTTTTTCTACCCAGTAACCACCAACCTGCCTCCCATTCTACCTAAATGATTTTTATAGGACCTGTCCTGTGTTCACCAGACCCCATCCCTCTCTAGATTGAGCCAGGAGTAGTCACTGACCTAAGCTGCACCAATGACCACCTTCCCTAGGATTGCTGGTCTTCAAGGTGATGAGAGTAGTGTTATTCTTTCTCTGCTGGATGGAGCAGTAAGCTATAAATTCAGGAGCCACCAGCTCATGGTTTATGCTGTGTGGAGAAAGCGAGCCTATGGCAAGAGAAAAGGATGAGACTCAAAGAGAATCAGAGATGGAGGACAGAAGTCGAGTCTTGATTGTGTTTCAGTCCCTGTTTCCAGCTGTTACTTCCTAAGGTTTAACGGCACCTCTACCATCCACATAGCTTGCTTTTCCCATGAGTACCCCAGTACCCTTCCAATAAATTTCTCTTTTTACTTAGCCTGGTTTGAACTGGGTTTTTAATCAGCAAACTATTCTTTAAAAGAACTAAAAATATTGATACAAATATTTTTAAATTTAGTTTTTTCAATCAGTTTTCTATTTCAAAAGAAGTATCATTTTGTGTTAAATTCATAGCTGCTTCTTATTCAATAATGGAAGTAATATAATACACAATAGAAGAAATTTTCCCACAAGCCTGGTTTATAACAACAATCTCCACTCCGCATCCTCTGAGGAAACTTCTTAGGGTGAAGTATGTTAGTTTGTGTAGAGCTAGCAATTATGTATGATGTATGAATTGTTTATGAGAAAGAGTGCATGTTGACTATAAGGCTCTCTGACAAATTATACAGTATTGATATCAGTCATCATAAATTATAAACTTGGAAAAATGAATCCTGTGAGGAAAAGACTGGAAAATACATCTTGAGAGCTTGAAGTCCTGATACTTTTTTAAAAATATTCAGAATGCTGATTCATGAATTTGCCTTACTTTTTCCTTGCCTTAACTTTACAGATAAAGATCTGTACAAAAATTAACTTTCCATAATGCATCAAAATTGATTGCATCACATGAAAAGATGCTCAACATCGCTAATTATTAGAGAAATGCAACTCAAAACTACAATGAGGTATCACCTCACACCAGTCAGAATGGCCATCACCAAAAAGTCTACAAACAATAAATGCTGGAGAGGGTGTGGAGAAAAGGGAACCCTGTTGGTGGGAATGTAAATTGGTGCAGCCACTATGGAGAACAGTATGGAGGTTCCTCAAAAAACTGAAAATAGAGCTACCATATGATCCAGCAACCCCACTTCTGGGCATATATCCAGAGAAAACCATAATTTGAAACATGCACCCCAATGTTCATTGCAGCACTATTTACAACAGCCAAAACATGGAAGCAACCTAAATGTCCATCAAGAGATGAGTGGATAAGGAAGATGTGGTACACATATACAATGGCATATTACTCAGCCATTAAAAAAAAATGAAAAAACGCCATTTGCAGCAACATGGATAGACGTAGAGATTATCATACTAAGTGAAGTAAGTCAGAAAGAAATAGATAAATACCATATGCTATCACTTATGTGGAATCTAAAATATGACACAAAGGAACTTATCTATGAAACAGACTCAAAAACATAGAGAACAGACTTGTGGTTGCCAAAGGGGAGGGTGAGTTGGGGAGGGATGGACTGGGAGTTTGGGATTAGCAGATGCAAACTATTATATATTGAATGGATAAACAACAAGGACCTACTGTATAGCACAGAGAACTCTACTCAATACTCTGTAATAACCTATATGGGAAAAGAATCGATATATGTATAACTTGATCACTTTGCTGTACACCTGAAACTAACACAACATTGTAAATCAACTATATTCCAATATAAAATAAAAATTAAAAAAAATTTGTTCAATCCCTTCACACCTTCAAAGGAGGGGGAAGGTGACACTTCACAGATTTCTTCCTGTCATGTATCAGGCACACTGGGCAGGGCTTTCCCAAGTTATTTCATTGACTCCTAACAGCTCATTTATAGAGGATACAAAAGTTCAAAGATGTTGCCCTGCTTGCTAAGGGTCATGCAAGTGTTTAAAAGGGGAGATAAAGTCTTTCAGAGTCCAAAGCCCACACCTGAAATAATAACATCCTAATCACTCAGCAATTTCAATTTGCCAATCATCATTCAAAATAAATGGGTCAGGGACTTCCCTGGTGGCACAGTGGTTAAGAATCCGCCTGCCAATGCAGGGGACATGGGTTCGATCCCTGGTCCGAGACGATCCCACATGCTGCAGAGCAACTAAGCCCATGCGCCACAACTAAAAGTGGTTCCCCCTCTTTTTTATAAACAAATGTATTTTAAAAAATTTTTAAAAATGGGTCAGTGGCAGGACTTGAAAATACTTTTTTAATAATTTTATTTATTTTTGGCTGCGTTGGATCTTTGTTGCTGCGCAGGTTTTTCTCTAGTTGTAGCTAGCAGGGGCCACTCTCTGTTGTGGTGTGTGGGCTTCTCGTTGTGGTGGCTTCTCTTGCTGCGGAGCATGGGCTCTAGGCGCGCGGGCTTCAGTAGTTGTGGCTCGCGGGCTTAGTTGCTCCACGGCAAGTGGGATCTTCCCAGACCAGGGCTCAAACCTGTGACCCCTGCATTGGCAGGCGGATTCTTAATCACTGCGCCACCAGGGAAGCCCCAAGCCTTGAAAATATTTAAAAATAAAAACGGTATAATATCCTTCAGTAGAATGGGAAAACTAAAATAATGTATAATTTGGGGATGGCTTACTAAGAGCTGTAACTAATAAACCAAAACAGTTAAGAGCCCAAATGAAGTGAATATTTTAATTAGCTAGTAATGACTTTTTAAAAATTGGGGTATGGGGGTAGAGGGGAGACAATGTTGGTAATGGTGTTTTTATTTTTTAATTTTTTTGTTGCTTGCTTTGTTTTAGGTTATAAGGTGTATTAAATTTGCTTTAGGGGAAAAGATTTAATACTAACAAAGCACAAGAACAAATGTGTTCATTCAGCTTCTGTTTTACTTCCATCTGCTCTGTCTAAAAGCATTGTGGTCACACTGGGAAAGGTGAAATTAATACTGTTAAGAGGGAACTGAAGCCACAGATGGATCGGGAAGTTGTAAATGAGGACCTAGGTGTTCTAAATGAGTTTCAAGCAGACAAAGAACAGTGCAGGGGTCACAGAGAATTGCTGTTAGTAATCTCTGAGGAACTGGAGAGAAGAAAACGCATAATTATAATCCCCATCCTCACAAAATAAAAGAAGAAAGTGGATTCTACAAGCTCTAAGTGGTTTAAATATCCGAAGAGAAAGAGAAGGCTTAATGCAATCTACCAGTGGTGCGATGGCTGCGTGGCTGGCCGGGAGGTGACAGAAGACATCAAACCCGTTCCTTTCCGCCAATTAACTTCACCTTTGTGCTTCATGAGGGTAGAGAGGAAGGGAACTGGATGTTCACTCCATGTCTGAACAAAAAGCAAGGATTTGCAGCAAAGATTCATAAAATGGCCACAGCTGAGAAGCTGAAACTCTCTGGGAGTTGAACGGTTATAAGCATTCAGCCCCAAGTCTTCATATGTAAGTAAAATACAGAGTAGATGAAGCACTTGCAAAATTAATTTTTATTCACATATATATTCCTTCCTGCCATATATATTATATATATACTGTATATATATAATATATATACAGTATATATATACATATATATAATATATATACAGTATATATATAATATATATACAGTATATATATACATATATATTATATACAGTATATGTATAATATATATACAGTATATATATACATATATATAATATATATACAGTATATATATACATATATATAGATACACACACCCGTATATAGGTACCTATGGCAGCTTTTGCTAAAACTACTTTAAATATTGAGAATAAAGGTCTGACACTACCTGTACACAAATCTCCCAGCATTCTACGTGGGAATATAATTGAAAGTACATCACAGGGCCATCTGATGTAAAATACTCCGGAAAGGGAAATTTCAGTATGAACAAATTGTGTATGAACAAAATTAACAGGAAGATATTGCTATAGGCTACATGGCTTTTGGGTTCACTCTTCCAACAAGAGGTCCCAAGTCCCATGTGTCATTTGTGGTAGTGGGTACAACACATTCATAATGTGTGAGATGAGTTCCACCGTGTTTCTGCTCAGTGCTGAAGAGCTGTCTACCCTATTTCAAGAGAGCGCTGGCACATAGAGTCTGACTCATGCTAAGAGAGGTGAAAATTATAACCTTTCAGTAGCATATTAGTCTTCATTTCCCAATTTATTTGTAGCATTTTCAGACTGCAAGGCATTCTTACAGGATACATATATTACTGTAGTTACATAAAAGTCACATTTCATTCTAAAGCAAAGACGGATGATGAATAGGCTGTAATTCTCCATTCCCCCAGAGAAAACAGATTGTGGCGTATGAGCTTACCAATATAATTTGAGATCACAATTGAAGTGAGATAAAGAATAGTTTAGCAGGCATTGGAATACTAAACTGGGAATCAAGAGGCACAGTTGTATTCCTAAAATTCACGATGCAACCTTGAACATGTTAATTTTTTTATTATTCATCTTCCTTTTTGATAACGTGAGAACGATATTCCACATCTTATCTATCTCCTGGGGATGTCCTGATGCCAGAGGAGATGAGGCTGGAGACCAGGGAATCAGCAGAGATACTCAAGGTCTCTGCCTATTTCCTTCCCTTAACTTGCTCATCAGAATAATAAATTTCTCTCCAGTGCACCTACGGCTCTTACTCCATGCCCCTGTAACACTATTTTCTCAATGATCATATGTGTGGTTTTTTTTATGTCTCTTTTTTTTAAATTTTATTGAAGTATAGTTGATTTACTTTTTTAATGTCTCATTTTGATTTTTACTTTTTGTGACTTTTATGAAGATTTTTATTGATGAGCTGTTTTTTTTATTATTTAGAGGAGAAAAAATAAATCCTAGCCACAGGTGATTCATAAACTGGTATTATAGGGAAAGACAAATGCTGGAGTTAGAAATCCAGCAGTTAGAAATCTGATGCAGAAATCCACTGAACCCTCTGATACCAGTGGGTAATACTATGACCAAATTGTTCCAAACTAGAGGGAACTAGTTTGTCAATGATGTGGTTGGAGCCCCATACCCAGTGGTCCCTCGGTGCTTATCATTTCCGTGCCTATCTGCTCAAATTCCCACTGTCAATACCTCAGCTCTTTGCCTAAGGGCTTTGTCCAATCACAGGAACCCACTCTACTCCTGCTGGGCAGACCAGGAATGCCAGGGAATTAATGCTCCCCCAGGACAGCCTTCAACCAGTGACTGATAGGAGCTGATGAATAGACACTCCAACTCTTGCCTGCTTCTAACATCTCCTCTTTTTTTATTTTTTTAGCCATGCCACAGGGCATGTGGGATCTTAGTTCCCCAACCAGGAATCACACCTGCGACCCCTGCATTGGAAGTGTGGAGTCTTAACCACTAGACTGCCAGGGAAGTCCTTGCCTCGTTTCTAGACCAATCAGCTCTCAGATCCAGAGCCAACCAGTTGAAGCCACTGAAGGCATTTGACCTGCGAAACCAGAGCAAGTACACAGAAGAATTCCCCTAATCCTACGCCCAAAGGACCCATAGCCATTTACCCATGTAATTGTACACTGAGGAGAAGAGAATGACCAGATCACTTGAAGATTGTTTGGTACAGGGTCCTAGCAAGTCACCATCCGGCCTCTTAACTGGGGTGGAGGGAGTGAAGGGGAGACTAGGTAGTAAATAGAGAACTGGCCCAAGTCTGTCTCTCAGTGTATCGTTTTCTCCATTCCCAGATGCATAATTTAGATGATATCCTTACCCCAGAAAAAACTCCCACATTAGTTTAGGTCTGGGGAATAAGGGTGTGGATGCGCCAATGGTGAGGGTGATGCTTCTACCAGAAGAAACAGTAAGGGTTCCACCAAAAGCTCTTATCGTGGGCAGGTCAAGCAAGCAGTGTCTACATTGCCAGAGCTCTGGCACTGCAGCTCTGATAATTATAAGCAGATAGGGTTGCTGCTATATCATGGGGCAAAGGGGAATAGGCCTGGAACCCAGAGAAGTCGTCAGAGCCCCCCTGATGCTTCCATGCCCTCCAGGAACTCTAACCAAGCAACTGTAACTACAGAACCACTAAGACTCTAAACAGGGGTCCAGGCCGCAGGAGAAGAAGGTGTGGGCTCCCCCACTGTGGAAGCCAGGGGTCCCCAACCCCCAGGCTGCGGACTGGTGCCAGTCTGCGGCCTGTTAGGAACCGGGCCGCACAGCAGGAGGTGAGTGGCGACAAGCGAGCCGCTCCCCATGGCTCCCATTACCACCTGAACCACCCCCCACCCACCCCCCAGTCTGGGGAAAAACTGTCTTCCACAAGAGCGGTCCCTGGTGCCAAAAAGGTTAGGGACCGCTGGTAAGCAACCTCCAGGTTCTCAAGTGCGGGCTGAGGGTGAGGGGTATTTCGAGTGCAGGGTGGAGGAAAGAGATGATAAGGAGCAGTGATGTCCTCGAAACCAATGGCAACAGCGGGGACTGTAGCTTGTCCACTAACTCCTAGTGACTGGCCTCAAACTTTAAGAAATAGTATGAGATAAAGTTAAAATGGGACACAAGGGGGTGTATGAGAGGCAAGAAACAGACTGTAGCAGACATCATCAAAGCCCTGCTGCACCCCCTTGACACTTACAATTTTCCTCACTCAATTTCCAATGGCCATCACGCTTAACTGCTTGCCTGGGGGCTCTCTCTGTCCTGGAGTTATGGGACTTGCCAGGGAATTAATCCATTCCCACCCCGGAGCACACATCCTCCAATGCCAAGGGCAACTGGCAGGCAGATATCCAGATCCCTCACTCCTCCAGTGAGATAACTGAGTCCCAGCTTCTCTACTGTCTCTCAGACTTCTCAGAGGAATTCAACTCCTGCTGTCTAGAGTGGTATCTTGTTGATAACACATCCTTTTGTGGCTGCCTTTCCTTCCTTGTTTCATTTGCCTACTCCTACAGAATGTTTTCTCTGATCATATTCTAAATACACCTCAATTCTTATCCCGGGTTTGTTTTTGAGGGCACACAACTTATTAGGGATGTATATTCTGTTAAACAATTGCAAAGGAAGAGGTATTTACTGGATAACATCTCTTTTGTAAATAAGCAAAGTAGATTCACTCCTCTCCCTTGTGTAAACCCATTGTGTTCATCCCCTCCTTAATCAGGGACCAAGTACAGCTAGTGCTTTTTCCTGTTCTCCTTGATGAGGGGGTGGGAGCAGCTATGGAACTCTGAAATTCTTCACTTTAGGTAGAAATAATCTGAATGTGAATGCATGCAGAAAGGAAAGGTTATGATCAAAACAGGTAATTTATTCAGCACATCTGTATACCAGATCCTCTGTAACGTACCTTGCATGCATTACTATTTCTTTTTATTCTCACAGCAACTTTATGAAGTAGCAAGGATTATTATCTCCACTTTCCTGGTGAGAAAATGGAAGCATGGAGAGTTCACACAGCTTGGAAGATTCAAGTTTGGGAATGGCTGCCTTGGAATTCCATGCATGCACTTTCCCCTGTGCTACAGAGACTCCTTGCAATAAAGTAAAACAGCCTTTGTACATCTCTTAGGTTTGTAGCTTGGAGCACAGACCAACTAGTGCAATCCCCAAAACCAGAACCACGAAAAAGCCTGAGAAAGAATCTCAATTGTGAGAACAAAGAGGAAAATGTCTTAATAAACGCAGTTGGCACTTCCCAGGACTCCAGTCACCACCTGCACTGCTCAGCTGGCTAGAAAGCAAGTAATCAAAGTTCATCCAACGTGAGTAAACTGCTGAGTATGAAAACACAGGGAACTCCCAACAGTGCCCTACTCAAAGTTTTCCTTTTAGATGCTAATATGTATAACTCAAGAAAATAGACAGGGATAAAAATAAAGTGTAATACCAAAAACATGATCCGTAAGAGGAAACGTTGATAAAAAAAACTGAAAAATAGACTTCATCAAAAGCAAAAGAAGGGCTTCCCTGGTGGCGCAGTGGTTGAGAGTCCGCCTGCCGATGCAGGGGACACGGGTTCGTGCCCCGGTCCGGGAAAATCCCACATGCCGCGGAGCGGCTGGGCCCGTGAGCCATGGCCGCTGAGCCTGCGCGTCCGGAGCCTGTGCTCCGCAACGACAGAGGCCGCAACAGCGAGAGGCCCGCGTACCGCAAAAAAAAAAAAAAAAAAAAAAGCAGAAGAAAATTTTTTTTTTTTGCTCTGTGAAATATCCTGTGAAGAGGATGAGAAGATAAGCTACAAACTAGAAGAAAATATTTGCAAACCACATATTTGACAAAGGAGTTGTATAGAATATATAAAGAACACTCAAAACTCAAGTTTAAAAAAACAATTAGTAATAAACATTTAGAAAGTGGGCAAAAGACAAGAACAGATATTTCACTGAGGAGGATAATCAGATGGCAAATAAGCACATGAAACAGGGTTCAGCCCCATTAGCCACTAGGGAAACTGCACATTAAAACCCCAGTGAGCTATCATTATATACCTATCAAAAGGGCTAAAATAAAAAAGTGATAACCTAAAATGCTTACAAGAATGTGGAGAAAGTGGATCACTCATACATTGCTGGTCCGAATGTAAAATAGTACAGCCACTCTGCAGGAGAGGATGGCATTTTCTTATAAAAATAAGCATGTGCTTACCATGGGATCCAGCAGTTATTCTTGGGCATTTACCCCAGAGTAATGAAAAGTTAAATTCACATAGAAACCTGTACACAAATGTCCACGGAAACTTTACTCATGGTATCCCCAAACTGCAAGCAATCCACATGCCTTTCAACCAGTAAATGGTTAAACAAGCAGCAGTACATCCAGATGATGGAATAATACTCAGCAGTAAAAAGGAGTGACCGGGCTTCCCTGGTGGCGCAGTGGTTGAGAGTCCGCCTGCCGATGCAGGGGACACGGGTTCGTGCCCCGGTCCGGGAAGATCCCACATGCCACGGAGTGGCTGGGCCCGTGAGCCATGGCCGCTGAGCCTGCGCGTCCGGAGCCTGTGCTCCACAACGGGAGAGGCCACAACAGTGAGAGGCCCGCGTACCACAAAAAAAATTTAAAAAATAAATAAATAAAAAATAAAAGGAGTGACCTATTCATCCACCTAACAACCTGAATGAATCTCAAGGGAACTATGCTAAGCCAAAAAAAATCTCAAAAATTTATATCCTGTAGGAGTCCATCAAATAGCATTCTTTTTTTTTTTTTTTCCCCAGTACATCATAAAGTACATCATTCCCCCCTACTATCATAAAGGGAATCAAACCTTTAAGTCACCATATAGGGTCTAAAGATCTAGATTTTTTTTTTTTCTGGATAATTCACTGGCCTGTAATGGGTCTAAAATTTTGAAGCAGCTGGTACAAAGAAAAAGAACTTAACTTCAGAGACTAATGGATCTTTGTCAAACAATAAGTAGCAAATAGTTATCACCATATTAAAAGGTTATTCGCCCCTAAAAATAAATAAGCAAATAAACAAATACATATGCGTTTCTATGCCACTGACCCCTGCTGCCCCCCGCCCAAGTAAGTCAAGGCCTGTTTGGGATCATTCCTTCATTGGCACCGGCTTCCTGAGGGTCTCAGCGCTAGGGCTTTATAGGGTGAAGGCAGACATGATGGTGGTAATGGGGGAGATCTGGGGGTCTACAGACATTTCCGGTGATTCTTGCCTAATCTTCCTCTCATCACTGCAGCCACCACTCCCCCTACTGCTATGTCAAAATAATTCTGAAACAAATAAAACCAGGGGAGGAAATCAGTGAATAAGTCAAAGAAAATCATTCTCTGGATTTCCCTCTTTTTCTGGAGCCCCACAGTGGCACCTGTGCAGAAACACCGGCAGCGAAGCACCGGTCGCGTGCTGCAGGGTCCACATTTCACAGTGCTCTCTGCAGCATGTTTCCCTTTTGTGACCCCCTAGGCTTTGGCAAAATCTTCTTCTGACTGTCCCAGCTGCATCTCACAGGTATTGTGAGAAAAAAAGGGAAGAGTCAGTTGTCCATGGTGGGCTGGAATTCTAAGAAGATGGGAAGATTTGGGGTCTTGTGCTCCTGGCAGCCAACCCACAAAGACATCCTCTTACAAGTCAGTCTTGAGTCTCTGGGTTTGTTTCCTCAGTCACTTTGGTGATAATGGCATTCCCCATCTCCCCCCTCCCCCCTCTTATAACACTACTGAGCCCATTCACTGCCTCAGGCTTCACCCCATGCGTAGTCACCAAAGCCAATTTGTCCAGAAGAACATGCAAAGCTGGATATAGATCAGGTCCTAAGGGTGCCCATCAGGACCAGGCAAACTATGACCCCTTGGCCAAATCTGGCCCACCACCTGTTTTTATCAATAAAGTTTTATTGGAAACCTGTAATGTCCACTTGTATTGTCTATGACTGATCTTGTGCTACAGAATTCAGTAGTTGTAACAAAGACCACATGCCTCCCAAAGCCTAAAATATCTACCATCTGATCTTTATAGAAAAATGTTGCTGACCCCGGTATAGGTAGTAAAAAAAATAAATAAATAAAAGGAAAATAAAAAGAAATGCATTCTTCATATTGAACTTTTTAAAGCTCCTTTCATATACATAACCCTATTTCAATCTCTCAGTACACTCTCTGGTTTTCCCACAATAACCCTGAATGAGAAAAACTACCTTTTCAAAAAATATCCAAATAAGCACAGAGCTCTAGTACAATGTGTGATAATAATCTACTTACTATAATTTTCACACACTCCACTTTCTAGAAGGGGCAAATGCCAATCATGCTGTTAATTCCTGACCTTCTCAGGTCTGGACTGCGGACAATTTAATGAGCAATTCCCCCCTCTGACCTAGGGATGCAGCAATGAGAACAGGACGACAGAAGGAACTGGGACCTTCTCTGCAGGATGTCCTGTCAGCTCTGACCTTTGAGAAAAGACACATGTAGAAGCTACTTCAGTTGGAAATCACCCATGGAAAGAGCTGCAGCCCTTCAAGATATCAAATATCTTTAATGCCTTGTACACTGAGACTTCTTGCTTTGAGATGGCTTTAAATTTTTCTTCTTTGAGCTTTTTGATATTTTTCAAATTTTCTAAGATAAATGTAACTTTGTAATCAGAAAAAAAGCTATTTAAGAATCAATTACACAAAAGCATACTGTTTTCATATGCACTATTTAGATTATGTATACGTCATCTGTAAAGCTAATCTTATTTAAAAAAAAGAGCCATTAAAAAGTGAGTGTGTTGGGCTTCCCTGGTGGCGCAGTGGTTGAGAGTCCGCCTGCCGATGCAGGGGACACGGGTTCATGCCCCAGTCCGGGAAGATCCCACGTGCCGCGGAGCGGCTGGGCCTGTGAGCCATGGCCGCTGAGCCTGCACGTCTGGAGCCTGTGCTCTGCAACGGGAGAGGCCACGAGAGTGAGAGGCCCGCGTACCGCAAAAAAAAAAAAAAAAAAAAAAAAGTGAGTGTGTTGACGTAGAGAACAAACGTATGGACACCAAGTGGGGAAAAGGGGGGTGGGATGAACTGGGAGATTGGGATTGATATATATACACTACTATGTATAAAACAGATAACTAATGAGAACCTGCTGTACAGCACAGGGAACTCCACTTCGTTGTACAGTAGAAACACGACATTGTGAAACAATTCTACCCCCATAAAAAATAAATAAATAAGTGACTGTGTCGCCACATACACTGTTCTATGGCCACTTGAGTAGTGTCTGTCCCAGAACAATTGTTCACCTATAAGATCTAATACGAGATCTCCCCAAACCTCCTTGGTAGAGAACGTATTTTTTAAAAATAGAGTTTTCTTTTAGAATAGTTTTAAATTTTACTCCTCTCCCAAATTGAGAAGCTAATACAAAGAGCTCCCACATACCCAACCCAGACCTAGTTTCTTCTACTAAGGTTTTACATTAGAACAGTTACGTTTGTTATTATTAATAAACCAGCACCGAATACGTTATTAACTAAAGTCAACAGTGTATTCCGACTTCCTTAGTTTTTTATCTAATGCCCTTTCTCTGCTCCAGGATCCCAACCAGAATGTGTTATATTATATCTCCTTAGGCTCCTCTAGGATGTGACAGTTTTTTAGAATTTCCTTATTTTTGATGACCTCGACAGTTTTGAGGAGTAATGGTTGGGTGTACTGTAGGATGTCCCACTATCAGAACTTGTATCATGTTTTTCTCATGATTTGACTACAGTTACAGGCTTTGGGGGGAGAAGCATCGCAGAAGTAAAGTAACATTTTCATTACATTGTATCAAGGGTATATAGTATTAACATGATATATAACTATTGATGTTGACCTTGATCAACTGGATAAAGTAGTATTTGTCAGGTTTCTCCATCATACGGTTACTCTTTTCTTCCCCTCTCCCTTTCCATACTGTTCTCTTTGGAAGGAAGTCGCCACGCACAGCCCGCAGTTAAGGAGTGGGGTGCTAGGCTCCACCTCATTGGGGGGGGAACAGATCCATACATTATTTGGAATCCTTCTGCATAGGACATTTGCCTCTTTGTCCCCATACTTTAATTTATTCTATCCTTTACTCATCAGTACGAGCTCACGGATATTTATCGTATGTTCTGTGCTATATAAGGAAATGCACTCTTACAGAGCTATAAAATGCAGTCTTCCCAAAGAAGAATTCAGGCCCTGCCTGTACTGCTGAAACAATCAATACTGGTTATTGGAACAATCTGTTTCCATGTCCAGCTCCATCCCTCTGGGGATAATTTTTCCGCTATGGAAAATAGAAAGGATTCAAACTTAAATGCTGAGCCCAGCCTTTCTCATTCCAGCCACACCTGACTTGTGGCTTCTGCCTGCAAAGGTCATTTAAGAAATACTTGCAAAATGATCAGTCAGCGGAAGAATGAGTCCCTAAATCTCTTCAGAGCTCTGTCTGAGTAAGAGAGTGCGGTAAAGAACATTTTCCCCCGGATACAATGTGGTTCAGAGAGAATCCTTGATTTTGCAAAAAAAATCTTTCTCATTTATTTTCCCACATATAACCGTTGGATTGTTGACTTACCCAACAAACGGGCGAAGACACACGCTTGCCCCTGTCATTGAATTTTGATGCTGAACTCAGAATCTCTTATTTCTCACATGATAATTTATATAAGCACATTTGGATTTTCAGTTCATTACCCAAAAGACAAGGATCTTTTGAACTAGGGGAGGGCATTCCCCGAGAAACAAAGCACTAAGAGGGGCCCAGGATTGTGGGTCGAAGCGGTACCTGCTTCACTGTACCCCTCACACCCACCCAGAAGAGATGACGATATACGATGAACAAATTATTGGAAGAAAGAAACCAAGGATCAGGCATCAGGAGGCCTGTGTTTCTGTCCTCTAACCAGCTGTCCGTCCTAGAGTAATCACTTCCTGACTCTGGGTCTCAGGTTTTCTTGGGCAGGCATATGGAGAGGCAATTCTTCCCAACTATTAAGAAGCAAAAGCATTCAACATACCTTGTCCTGGAAGTTCTTAAGGTTTAAAATATGTTCCAAGAACCCTACTGAGAAAATGCCTTTGCTGGGTGGAAGTGGCCAGATTGATTACAATTGCGTGACAGTCACAGAAAATATTTAAGGCGGCCACTTCCAGCAGCTTCAACAATTGCTCCTGAAGGGAAAAGGGGGAGTGAGAATAAACAATACAGCTAGTTTTCAGAGCTGTTTTTCTAGATCGAGCCAGATTTCAGCAAAATTGAGAATTAACCAGGCAAGGCTTTTCCATTCTCTCCCCTCTGTGCATGTTTGGTTTAATAATTTTTAAAACAACCTTTTAAGATAAGCTGTTATTTATAGAAACAGGACCTATGCATTGTAGAAAATAAAATGCAAACAAGTAAAAAATAAAAACATCATCTTTTAACCATGCAGAGACCACCCCTGTTAATACCTTACTGCATGTCATTCTGGGTCATTTTCTACATATATATATATCTACTTATGTTTGACATAAGATCATACACTATTATCTATTTTTTCAATGAATGATCTCTACATTATTACATCAGCTAACATCCAGACAATATTCAAGTTTCCCCAATTGACTCCAAAAGCCGTTTAGCCGGTTTGTTCAAACCAATATCTAATCCAGGACGATGATGGCATTGCACCATTTTCTTTTTTCCCTCAGTCTCTTTTAACTTAGTTCTGACATGAAACAGATATAGCCCCAAATATCCTGGAAAATGCCCCACCTTCTGGACTTGGATTTGTCTTTGTTGTTATCTTACAGTGTTGTTTAGCTGTCCCTGTACAACAGAAGTTCAATCTGAAGGCTTGAATGGATGCAAGGTGTGTCACATCAGAAGACTTGTAATATCTCCATACACCACTGGTGGCGCTAAGCCTGACCCCTGGATTAAGGTCCTGATGGTCTGGTATCGCATTACTGTAAAGGTTGCACTTTGCCTCTGAGCGCGTACCTGTGTGGTATTACTTGGACACCATAGGAGTGTTCAGTTGTTCCTTGCCCATCCATCTAGTGACCTTTTTACACAGACTGATCGTGCCTACCTGGGTCAATACTCATTATAGTTTCCCAAATGACATTTTCCTATTTGTTTCCTTCTCTGTGTATTTAGTGTCTACGCTCCTTTGAGCATCACAGATGTCCTAGTCACTTGTGGTTCAAACCATGTCAACGGCCCCTTTAACTTTCCTGCCACAATGGCCATATGTGAATGTGTAAGTACCCACATCTGCCTTCTGTGTTAAGCACGGTGTGAGGTGGGGTGTCAACCCTGTCACATCTTTATGAAATAATGCCCAATGCCTTTCTGCTTTACAACCACACTATTTGAAATGACACCCACGTAGGGCAGCTAGGAAGGGGTTGTCAACTTCCTAAGTGGGATCATGAAACAAGTCTTGGAAATGGGCACATTCTGAAGTACTTTGTATATAGTAATAGAAAGTATTCAAAGCTGTTCTTTTTTCCTTGTAGAGTTTACCCTCTTTCCCACTCCCTCTTCCTCATCACCACCCCACCATGCTTTTCTGTGAGGTCTAGTAGGAAGAAGCAAACCCTACCTGTCAAGTTCACTTGTCCCCATCATTTGACCTGTCTGGCCCTCATGACCAAAGAACACCTGACCATTGGGATGACACAGCTCTGAAACTCTTGAGCTGTGGATGCTGGAAGCAAAAGAGTACACTTTTATGAGCTCAACTCGTGTATCAGGAATTCTGCTAGGAACGTGTCTTAGCTCAGGCTGCTGCAACAAAAAACCATAGACAGAGCGGCTTATAAACAACAGAAATTTCTCATGGTTCTGGAGGCTGGGAATTCTGAGAGCAAAACACCAGCAGACTTGGTGCCTGGTAAGGACCCTCTTCCTAGTTTATATAGATGGCTGTCTTCTCACTGTGACCTCACGTTGGCGGAAGGGTCAAGGGAGATCTCCAGAGCATCTTTTATAACGGCACTAATCCCATTCATGAGAGCTCTGCCCTCATGACCTAATCACCATCAAAAGGCCCCACTTCCAAATATCATCACATTGGACCTTAAGATTTCAACCTACAAATTTTGGGAAGATGCAAATATTCACTCTATAGCAGAACATAATTCTGAAACACCGATTTATGGATGAAGAATCTGAGGACAGAGCTATTAAGGTTCTTGCCCTGTGTTTCAGTCACTTAGTCATCTCTCTGACCACATGACCCCTATTCCTTCCCTGCTGGCAGAGTCCACTTCCCTCACTAGAGGCCAAAAATGTCACAGCCGGGGCAAGAGCATGGGACCCATCCAGATCAGTGGTCCTCAACCAAGGGGGGAAAGTGTGTGTGTGGGGGGGGATGAATTGGGAGACTAGGATGGACATATATACACTAATATGTATGAAAGAGATAATAAGAACCTGCTGTATAAAAAATAAATTAAATTTTAAAAAATTTTTAAAAAGGAGGCATCTTCGAGGAGCTTCTGAGAAAGGTGTCCATCCTCATAAAAAGGAGTGCAGAAGAGGAAACTGCTCCTTCCACATTTTTTTTTTTTTTTGCATTCTTTCCTCTCTAATCAGTTCCAAGTCTCTTGTCCTCTGCTATTCTTCCCCCAGTAGTCCCTGCTAAAACTTCCTCTCAAGATAAATCTTTGGAAAATGTTAAGGACAGGATAAGACCTTAATGTGTTGTTCTCCTGAGGTCTTCTCATGCTAGGATTGAAGCCCTCACAGTAAAATCTCAGAAAGAGAGAAAGAGGATGAGAACAGGGCTGTCCAGCTGCCCCCTCAGAATGTCTCCTTCGTTCACTTTGGACCCAACAATAACATTAACACTCCGAACAATGTTGTTATGGATCGAATGTTGTGTTGAAATCCTAACCCCTAATGTGATGGTATTAGGAGGTAGGGGCCTTTGGGAGGTGATGAGGTCATGAGGGTGGAGCCCCCATGTTGGGATTAGTGTCCTTATAAAAAAGGAAGAGAGCCATCTCTCCCTCTCTGCTCTCTGTCATGAAAAGATACAATGAGAAGATGGCCATCCACAAACCAGATGGTCCTCGCCGGAACTCAATTGTGCTGGCACCCTGATCTCAGACTTCCAGTCTCCAGAACTACGAGAAATAAATTCTTGTTGTTTATAAACCACGCAGTCTGTGGTTCTTTGATACAGCAGCCCAGACTGACTAAGGCAAACGCCATGTCAGTATCAGCTTCATCATCATCATTATCTTCAGGGCCATTTTGCACCCTCACTTGCCTCATCTTAGCCGTGATTCTCAATGTCAATGAATCCCTAGCAGGTCCCAGGCCCTGTTGTAAGGCCTTTATATGTTATTAATGAGAAGAGGAAACTGAGGCGCAGAAATCTCACCAGTAAACATTCTGCCAAAGTTACACAGCTAATGAAGGAGAGAGTTTGGATTTGAATGGGTGACAACAGTTAAACACATCCCCTAAGGTTCCGGTGTTTGGAGACGGGGGCCTCTGGGTATTGACTCTATTTATCACTCTGAGTATAAGCATATCTCTGCAAAAAAAAAAAAACAAAAAAAAACTGACGACTTATTTTTAATAGGAAATCTGTGGGACGCAGCAGAAGTCAATTATTATGAGTGGTAAGTTACTCAGCGAGAGTCTGCCAGTGACTAAGGGTGTGACCACAGGCCATCAATTGCCCCCTCTGGACCAGTACGGAAATTGTAACCTTTCTGCCAGAAGCAAATGATAAAGGGATAAAGGAGTATGGATGCGAGATAATAGGGAAGTAGGTGAGGTTATAGATATGGGTTAAGCTTCTGCCCCATCTATCCATTTTCTAATGCTATTTATTTTCAACCAGCGCTGGCCAAACCCACATATCTTAGTGAAATTCATCTGCAGGTCGAGTGAATGCGGTTTTCAGGGTGTATCACCGACAGCCAGGAGCTCATTCCTAACTTGGAGCAACTCAAAACATGAGCTCAACATTTTACAGTAACAGCAGCTAGAAATGTCAATTTCTCTGGCTGAGCTGAGTCATCTGTGAAATGTGGACACAATTCAATTTAAATAATAGAACAGTAGCAGCGCGGATTTATGTTTCTGCATGACTCTCTGCTTAGCTCAAATTGGACCCACTACACCGCCTGATTTCTCAGCAGGCAGTGAGCCTGTAGGAGACGTTCCATATCCAGTAACAAATCTCATTTCCTCTCAGCCTCAAGGAGACAACAAAAGCCAGATGGTCCTTCAAGGCTGTTAATTATGCTCAATGATCCCAAGATGGATGCGGCCTACTTCTGGACTTTTCCGCCTGAACCACAAGGTGGCACTGAAGCACAGGAAATGCTTCTGAAGCTGAGGGCGTCACCTGCTAGGAGGAGGGAAAAAAGCAAAGCAAAGATCCCTCATCTCAGGTGGCTGAATTAACGAGGAAGATGCAGGCCTAGGAAGGGCCTAGCAAGGAAGGCAGCACCAGCGAATTCCCAGTTAGCCTTGTAAATCCACAGGCGTCCGAGTTTCAGGCTACAGGTAAATTAGGTCTGAAAAGTCAAAGGAGCTTAAAGAGCAATTAAGTCATGCTTTGGTTTGTTAACGAAGCCAGCACTAACCTACCGGGCAGGTAAAATGTAATTGAGCTCAGAGCTGAAAAAGCCACCGTGTCTCTGTTGTAAATGCTACAGCTGTTAAGGTCTGTGTGCATTTATAGGTGGGCTAAACAGTGAAGGAAACCCCAGAAACATCCCGCAGGAAATTCTAGACAACTGGGACGTCACCTCTCCTAAAATCCAGGGCGCAGAGAGAGAGAAAGAGGACAGCCTTCCCCACAATCTTTCTAGACCTGTGCTGTGCGATACAGTATCCTTATGTGCCCACTGGGTACTTTCTGAATTGAGATGGGCTATAATTTTAAAATATACACTGGAGGGACCTCCCTGGTGGCGCAGTGGTTAGGAATCCTCCTGCTGGTGGAGGGGACGCAGGTTTGAGCCCTGGTCCGGGAAGATCCCACATGCCACAGAGCAACTAAGCCCGCGAGCCACAACTACTGAGCCAGCATGCCTAGAACCCGTGCTCTGCAACAAGAGAAACTACCTTAATGAGAAGCCCACGCACCACAACAAAGAGTAGCCCCTGCTCGCCACAACTAGAGAAAGCCCACATGCAGCAACGAAGACCCAAAGCCGCCAAAAATAAATAAACTAAATATATATATGTATACACACACTAGATTTCAAAAAAATGTAAACTATCTCATTAATCATGTTGTATACTGATTATATGTTGAAATGGTAACATTTTGGATCTACTGAGTGAAATCAAATATTAAAATTAATTTCCCCTTTTTTTAATTGGGTTCCTAAAAAATTGTAAATTACATATGTGGCTCTCATTGTATTTCTGTTGGATATTACCACTCTAGGAGCAAAGCACTGATACGCATGTCATTTGTAAAATACTGAAATACTTTCATACCAGCAGGACCATAACACCGCCCAACCCCTCCTTGTGTCCTCACAGCCTTGGGTGCTCAAGTCCCTCAGCCTTGCAGTGTCCACACCCCAGCCAGCTCACGGTAAACTCATCTCCTGTGTCCATCCCCCCACCCCCAGGATGGGCCTGGACCCACAGGAGAGTTGACACTCTTGGCGGGAGTGCTGGCCCCCTGCAGACAAATGCCCCATGCACACCTGGCCTCCACTTAGTCGCCCTGCCTTGGCTGTTGGTGAGAAATGCCGCCTTTGCAGTGACTCTACTTGTCAAATATTTTGCATCTCACCCACGCCTATAAAGCTTGCATTTTCTGTATCAGTGATATTCCTCAATTTGTGTTCTACGTATCTGTATGTTGGTTTCCCCAAGGACACTGTGAGGTCATGGATGGCAGGTTAAGTCTTAACCAGACCTTTATTCCCTGCTCGCAGTACTGTGAGAAAATGCACAGATGTATGTTGCACGTATTTCCTTCGTATATATGTTGGTTGAAGGTAAGAAATGGAAAGACTCTTGAGCAGTGTCGGGAGGCCACATAGTGGCCCTCAGACCAGCCTCCACATCCAGAAAGGAGGCTGACTTCTCCCAAAGAGATTCTGAGGACAGTTTCCCCCGGGGGTTAAGCTACTTGGGAAAAACGAGGAGCAGGAAATCTCTGAACGGTCTGCAAGGTGAAGAAAGCCTGAATCTAGAGTTTATTTTGTCGGAAATCCTCAGGGTGTAAAATGACCAAGTCACTTTCAGTCTGTACTTCAAGGTCTCAATCTGATTCTTCAAATCCCCATTCATTCTGTTTCTCATCTATAGATGTCTTTGTCTCTCCGAACCCAAGTCCCCCTAAAACCGAGTTCCCTCACTGTGTTTATGATTAACCTCCCTACCCAAAACTTTATTCCCTTTCTGGTCCTCAATCCTGTGCCGAACACGAATCAATCAGAGTCGTATGAACGAAATTGCTGGTGTTGATAACACTGTTAACGTATTAAAATTGTTATTACAGGTATCATTAATGCACAAACTCAGGTTGTTTCTCCAGGGCAAGATGAGCTAACAGGCCCCCGAGCCATAGACTACCTGGCCAGAGAATCCTGACTCCCGAAATGACAATTAAGAAATGTCACAAGACAGTGATTAATCCCAGCCTCTTTGTTCTTCCCTGTTTAAAAACCCTTCACTCGAAGAACAAGTGTCCTGGATCTGAAGCTTGTCTTTCACTCCCTTGCTTGCTGCCCTGCAGTCAACACTGTACTTCTCTTCACCACAACCTGGTGTCAGCAGATTGGCTTTGCTGCATGTCAGGCGAGCAGACCCAAGTCCGGTTTGGTAACATCTCCAAGCTGTTACTGGACTCAAAAATTCCTGCGTCGAGGATAGTTAAGTTTTCACCTCTTGGACTGCAGCTCTTACATAATCCTTGCAACGACAGACCTTGGAAATGAAGCCATTTTTACCTAGATCTTTGGAGGAAGAGCAGATATTTATGCCCTGGCTCACCAGTGATGAATCCCTTGTCAGCTTGAGAGGACAAGGCATTGGATTACTGCGCCCCCTGGGGTACATGGAAACTTGTCTGAACATCTTAAGGAATCAGACCCATGGCCCTACACCTGGCAAGCGCAGCAAGGCTTTCATTACTGTGGAGAACAAGAACTCTGCTCCGGGGCTTTCTCTCAGCCCTCTAGTCACAGCTGCTCTGGAGCTGAAGGAGGCTGCAGAGGAAACGTCTTGCCCATCTAAATGCACAGCACTTAGAGTGATTCCCCCAGACTTCCAGGGCTTCCGCTAGAGGAGGAGGCAGAAGCGGCAGATACAAGCCCACAGTGACAAAAGTAGTATGGACTTGACTAAAGAGGAACATGGTGCCTTCCAAGAGTACAGCCCCTGGCTGTGGCCAGCCTCACAGTTACCCTTTACTACATGCTCATGATGTCCCAAGCTCTATGCTAAGGTGTTTCCAGACCTTACCTTAATCATCATTCCAAGCAAAGAGATGAGTACGACTATTTATTCCTACTTTACAGAGGAGGAAACTGACACTCAGAGGGGTTAAACAACTTGCTTAATATCACACAGCAAATCGGTGCTGTGGTCTTTCTAAATTCAAAGTCCATGGGGCTTCCCTGGTGGCACAGTGGTTAAGAATCCGCCTGCCAATGAAGGGGACATGGGTTCAAGCCCTGGTCCGGGAAGATCCCACATGCTGCGGAGCAACTAAGCCCGTGGGCCACAACTACTGAGCCTGCGCTCTAGAGCCCGCGAGCCACGACTACTGAAGCCTGCGCGCCTAGAACCCATGCTCCGTGACAAGAGAAGCCACCGCAGTGAGAAGCCCATGCACCACCACGAAGAGTAGCCCCCGCTCGCTGCAACTAGAGAAAGCCCGCACACAGCAACGAAGACCCAATGCAGCCAAAAGTAAATAAATAAATATTTTTAATAAAAGAAACCTACTGAAATATTACTCAGCCGTAAAAAAGAATAAAACAATGCCATTTGCAGCAACATGGATGGACGTAGAGATTGTCATATTAAGTGAAGTAAGTCAGACAGAGAAAGACAAGTATGATATCGCTTATATGTGGAATATTTTTTAAAAGTGATACAAACGAACTTATTTACAAAACAGAAATAGACTCACAGACTTTGAAAACAAACTTATGGTTACCAAAGGGGATAGCGAGGGGTGGGGACTTTGGGATTGGAAAAAAAAAAAAAGAAAGAAACCTATTGCGTCAGCTTCCTAAATCTCTCTCCTTTCATCCTCTCCTCCACCACAATGCAAGCAGCCATCATCTTCATCTGGACTCTTGAAATGGTCTCAGACAGCCTCCCTGCCTCCAGTATTGCCCCTGCCTTCTACCACCTGCTTGAGATTGCTATCAGAGGGATATTTCTAAAATGCAAATTTGACATCACTCCAATGCTCAAAATTCTTCCATGGAGAATAAAATGAAAAACTGGGAGTTTGTTATAACCAAAAAAAATGCATTTCTGCCTCACAACCCAGCAATTCTACTTCTAGATGTTTCTCCCAAGAGAAATAAAAACATATAACCACAAAAAGACTTGTACAAGAATGTTCACGGCATCTTAATTCACGTGAACCAAAAGCAACTTAAATAATCACTGAGAGGAGAAAAATTAGCTATAATTGTGGTACATTCATACTATAGAGTATTACTCATCATTTTTCAAAAAATGAACTACTAAAAACAAAATGATATGGATTACAAATATATAATTTGTATCAAATTACAAATATTGCATCGGACATACTTTTACTACAAATTATTTATTACCTGAAATTCAAATTTAACTGAGCATCCTACACTTTATCTCACAAACTTAACATGGCTTAATCTCAAAAACATTATGTTAAACAAATGAAGTCTGACACAAAAGCATAGATCCTAAATGATTCTTTTTATATGAAGTTCATGAAGGGGTGAAATTAATATTTGGTGACAGAAATTAGAACAGTGGTTGCTTCTGGGTAGTGAGGCTTGAGTGGAGGGGAGGCTAAGGAAATTTCCAGGGTAATAGAAATGTAGATTGGGCTGGAAATTAGGCAGGTGTATACATTTAGCAAAACCCATTAACTTGTACACTTAATTTTACCTCAATTAAAAGAAACAAAAACTGGGGAATTCCCTGGCGGTCCAGTGGTTAAGACTGCGCTTCCACTGCAGGGGTCACGCGTTCAATCCCTGGTTGGGGAACTAGGATCCTGAGTGCTGCGCAGTGCAGCCAAAACATTAATCATAAAAAAATAAAAAAACAAAAACTATTTTCCAAGGATTCTCAATACCTAAACTCTTGATTATACCACCAGGTTTCTTCTTCCTCTTGCCATTACTTATCCGCTACCCTCCCCTTACCCTTAATGAGTTCTACTGGCCAAGTGTGATGACACTGGTATCCATCGTTTCAGCTTTGGCTCTACCTCCTTTAAGATGAAGACTTGCTAACAGAGATTTAGACCCACTTTCTTTTCTGGTCCATTGTACCTTGCAGTCCACCTCCATTTACAGTCCTGTCCCATTGTTAGGCAATCACTGACTGAAACCACCCACCCTGGCCAGGCACGATAATAACCGAATTCAAGAGTTATCTCACAACAGGAGGTCCCGGTAAGGAACACAGAACTGACAAGCGACCGCCAGCTGAAAGAATTTGGGAGGGGACAAAAGGAAGGAGGAGACATCAGCCCATAATATGTCCTGCCAACCTCCCAGAAACCCCTGTGCTGGACTCCATCTCGACTGAGAGGTGCACATGCCACCAGAAAGGGCCCTGAGTCGGACCAAATATGGGCACAAGTAAGATGATTGGCCAGGGACAACCCAGAAGGCTAACCCCACCACCATAAACCATGAGACTGCAAGCCACGAGGCAGAGCAGTGCTCCTGGGTTCCCTTACCCTCCTGCTCTCCCCCCGGGCGCCCCTTCCCAATAAAGTCTTTTGCTTTGTCAGCACATATGCCTCCTCGGACAATTCATTTTCCAGTGTTAGACAAGAGCCCACTCTCGGGCCCTGGAAGAGGTCTCCCTTCGGGCGACACCACTGCTTTATTGTCACCGTATACACCACACTAAGCTGTAAATTCCTGGAGGGCAGAGACCTCTCCTCTTTGAATTCATGCAATACAATAAATGTAAAGCACCTAATAACCATCCACAAATGAACGAACCAAACATGTGTTCCAACCTCTCTTCTTAATTTCCTCCCAAGAGGCTCAATACTTTCATTTTAAACTTTTTTCAAATACAATATTAAACACATGCACATACATAAAAGATTTTCAAATGGTCAGAAAAGAATTAATGAAGGGCAAGTCTCCTTCATACCCTAGTTGCACAGTTGCCCTAACTTTCAGAAACAGTCACTACATTTTATTCTAGATCATTCTACAAACATATGCATAAGCATATTTTATGGATATATATGAATTATATGCATATGTATTTCTGCATATGTGCATATATCTACATATCCTCCTGTTAATATTTTTTTAATTTATTTATTTATGGCTGCATCGGGTCTTCGTTGCTACACACGGGCTTTTTCTAGTTGAGGGGAGTGGGAGCTACTCTCTGTTGCAATGCTCAGGCTCCTCTCTGGGTGGCTTCTCTCGTTGCGAAGCATGGGCTCTAGGAGCGCCCATGCCCGTGCCTCACGGGCTCTAGAGTGCAGGAGCAGTAGTTGTGGCGCACGGGCTTAGCTGTTCCACGGCATGTGGGATCTTCCCAGACCAGGGCTCGAACCCATGTCCCCTGCATTGGCAGGCGGACTCTCAACCACTGCGCCACCAGGGAAGCCCTCCTCCTGTTAATATTAATGGAGGATACTGTGCTATTTATTCTCCACTTGGCACTCCTATTCTCAATCCATTTTATGTCCTATTTGTCCCCAAGAGGTGGCCCCTGCATACTTCATTCCTCAGACTCCCTTGCTGGCTGGCTTCCAATTGGGTCTGTCCAGTGAATGACACGGAAGGAAGGGGGTTGGAGGATGGGAAGAGAGAGTTTTGGGTATCTCTTCTTCCTCTGCTTTGGCCCCATGTCCCTGATGGTAGCTGCACGCCTCCACACCTAAAGCTTCTGCGCACAGCCCCTACTCCAGGCTCCAGCGCTTCAGCCCCTTCAGCTCCAAGGATGTACCTTAATCCAGGTTTCCTGGAAACAGATTGAGATGGAAAGGTGCATGCACGTAGCTTATTGAGGAATGTCTTGGGAGACATACCTGTAAGGAAAGGAGGAAAGCAGGACTGGCCAGAAGGAGAGGCTAACATGAAATACGGGTCAGTGAGGCCTCAGATGATGCTACAGGGAGCTCTGGAGCTGAGGTGGCCCTTCAGAAATGTCCCAAATTGAGAAAAGGGGGTTGGGTTTTTGTGTTCCTCCGTCAGATAGTCATTGGCCGTGGCCACCCCCAGGAGGGAGTGTAACCTGAATGAAGCTGTCCCTTGTGGTGGCTGAGGGCAACCCAGTGAAGGGTCAGCTGTGAGTCAACAACAGTTGATATTCCCAGTCCCTGGGAATGGGTACATCAGCCCTGGAAAGGAGATCTGGGTGGAGAACCTCAGTTTCCATTATAGGGAGGTAGTGGCTTCTTCCACTGGTGCTGGTGTCTAAGTGTCTCTGCCCACACTTCTGTAAACAGTCCGTTCATTACAGTCTCAATATTTGAAACATCAGAGGCAAATTTTGTTTCCCAGTGGGATCCTGACTGATACACACAAAACACATGCAAGCCCCGACCCACTCACACACACATACACTTAACACTTTCACTTAGTATGTCTTGAAACACATTCCATCTAAGTCTATAATTATCCAATGGCCACACTATGATTCACTGCATCAGTAGAATATAATGCAATTATCAACTTCTCTTAGACACTGAGGTTATTTCCAGCTTTGCTCTTGCAAAAAATGGTGCAATAAGCACTTGTGTACATCTTTGCACACGTCAACAAGGATAAATTCTCCACAGTGAACTTGCTGGATCAAAGAGTATGTCCATTTTAATTTTAATAGATATTGCCAAATTGTCCATGAAGAGTTTACGTCACTATCTGTTATCATAAGCATATGAGAGTGGCTATCTCAGCACTTATTCATCAAATGTGTGTTCACTATTTTCAAGGCAGCCTGTTGGATCAGAGGTCTCCCAAGTGCATGCATCCTCTTACCCTTCTCTTCCACCCCCAGCCAACATGCCTCTTTGGATACATGCTCATTGCTGGGCTGGAGAGCGACCACTGTTAGACAAGCATGGCTTCACCACCCATTTTCCCACCGTCGTTTTGCCTTTCATTCTGGTAGACTGACCTATGATGCTTGGCCCTCAGGGCTACAGTGTCAAGTGTGTTTAGTGAAGGAATTTCCATCTGTTCTCTCTCCTCTCAGAGTTCAGGATGCCCTTAGTAATTCCATCAGGTGTCTAGAGCTAGAAAACTGGAAGTTAACCTGGAATAATGAAAGCTGGCATGTGTAAATGCACCTTACTGTGTAATTAGTAATCAGACCAGTGCCCCACATTCTACAGACTCTCAGACACTCTACATGGGTTTTCCACTTCAGGATACTAGCGATCTCACCTTGAGGTCTTTTTAACTAACATCTCAAAGGAGGCATGATCCATTTCAGAAAAAAGTTCAGCTTCATCAATTCCGCCACCTCAGTTCCAAATTGCCCCTGAATGCCCCCCATCCAAGCATCACATATAGATGCATTTCATTTGTTTTGACTAGGAACATTAATAAGTGAATTACACTCTCTAAAATTAGTTCTGGAACATTCTTGGAAATGGAAGAGAAGTTACATAATTTCAGGAACACAAAATGAAGGGCCCCCTGTCATTTCATCTAATAGGTCATTTCACCTAATGCTTTAATCTCTTGGTTTTAAAAGGAGCTACACTTGATTTTAATAGAAGTGGATGTCATCCAGCACAATCTGATAGGCTTGTTACAGCCCATCAAACTTTGAGACATAACCCATGAAAAACAATCTGGAAGGGCCCAAGAGAAGAGAGCAGAGTTTAGAGTTGATGACTTCCAGACACCGAGGCAGGACAGGGTGGCCTCAGGCTGTTCAAGGACGACGGTGAGAGCTAAATGCTGCCCTTCTTTCCCTGCCTGTTAGCAGGAACACATGACACAGGGAAGCAGATCTAGGTTGCTGATCACTCAAGCTAAGTGGAATAGAGCTGACTTAGCCAGGGGAATCTGACTGAATAAGATGGTCAGAAGTCCTAGGTGCTCATCCCAGCTCTAAAGCAATGCCTCAGCCACCGAAGTCTTCAGTTTCCTCCTCTGTAAAATGGTGAGAGCATCATCTGCCTGGCCAACATCACGTGGTTTTTATGAGGATCAAAGGAGATACCAGATAAGAAAGCACTTTGTGAACGAGGCAGTGCTGTACAATCAAAGGGGGTTATCATTTTCCACACTCATCCGGAGCACCTGCTGTCCAGCAGCCCCAGCGTGAATGCCTTGTCCCAGTTTATTTCACCTAGCAGAGATAACCTGCACAGCAAAGGCGGCCAGGAGTCGCGTGTCAGACAGACATTTCAGTTGTTTCTCTAGGACTGTGGGTGAGTCTGTAGTGATGTGTCCACACTCTCTCAGGTCATCCCCAGAGGTGATTAACATGCATGATCAAAGTCAAGAATTTTTTTCTTTGGCCATGAAACAAAGCAAAACACATTGGCCCTGTCTTTAAGGCTCACAGAGGGACAGAAACAGTAATTTGGGGCTAATTAGCACCAGGCCCAAGTCACTCAACAGAGTTAACATATTTTCATCATACATAAGAATAAACCTCCTTAAGAGTCATTTATATTCATGGTCTCCCATCACTTTTCGCCATTCTCTTTTGAACCTACTCTAATAATACCCTTGTATGCTGACTGCTTCTCCAAATAACTTATCAAGACCACCAAAGGATCTGGGAATGTAAACTGGTGCAGCCACTATGGAAAACAGTATGGACGTTCCTCAGAAAACTAAGAATAGAGCTACCATATTATCCAGTAATCCCACTCCTGGGCATATATCTGGAGAAAACCATAATTCAAAACATGCAAAACAGCATTATTCACAATAGCCAAAACATGGAAACAACCTAAATGTCCATGAATGGATAAAGAAGATGTGGTATATACATACAATGGAATACTACTCAGCCATAAAAGAGAATGAAATAATGCCATTTGCAGCAACACTGCATGGACCTAGAGATTATCACACTAAGTGAAGTCAGAAAGAGAAAGACAAATAGCAGCTGATATCACTTATATGTGGAATCTAAAACGTGACATAAATGAACTTATCCATGAAAAAGAAACGGACTCACAGACATAGAGAACAGACTTGTGGTTGCCGTTGGGGACGGATGGGTTTGGGAGTTTGGGATTAGCAGATGCAAACTATTGTATATAGAGTGGATGAACAACAAGGTCCTATTGTACAGCACAGGGAACTATATTCAATAACCTGTGATAAACCATAATGGAAAAGAATATGTAAAAGAATATCTATAACTGAATCATTTTGCTGTACACAAGAAACTAACACAACATTGTAAATCAACTACACTTCAATAATTTTTTTTTTTTTAAGAAGACCACCAAAGGATCTCCACACTGATCAAGCCAACAAGGTGCCTGCAGTGCTCACCTTGCCTGACCCATCAGCATCAGTAACCCAGCTGATCACTCCCTCCTCCTTGAATCATTTCCTTCACTTAGGTTCAGGGACACTATTCTCTTTTTCCTCCTGTCTTACAGACTTGCTGCTTACCAGCCTCCTTTGTGGGTTTCATCTTATCTTCCAAATTTTTAAGGGATGGAATATCCAGGCCCAGTCCTTCACCCTCTTCTCTAACTACATCCACTCCCTAGAGATCTCACCCTGACTCCTGGCTTTACTCCAACTGCACACACAGTGGCCCTAAACATCGTGCCTGTGCATCCAACTGCCCGCTCAGCACCTCCACACAAATGTACAGTAGCTATCTCAAGCTTGACGTGTGCAGAGCAGAACTGATTTTACAGCCTGCAAAACATCTCTGCAAATGGCAACTCCATCCTTCCCGCTGCTGAAGCCAAAAGCCTTGGAATCATCCTTGTCTCCCTCTCCCTCTCCCTCCCCCTCCCCTCCCCCTCCCTCCCTCTCTCTCCTCTCTTGTATCCCACACCCAGCCTGTCAACATTTATTCTTAGCTCTACCTTCAAACTAAAACCAGAATCTGGTTCCTTCTCCCAACCTCTCATCTGTTCCAAGTCACTTCTCAACTGAATGACTACAACGGCTTCCTACCTCATCTTTCGGCTTCTCACCCTTGCCTTCCCTATACTCCATTTTCAACTCAAAAACCAGATAGATCCTCTTGAAAGATTATTCAGATCTATCCCTTCTTTCCTTCCCTCCATCCTTCTCTCCTTCCTTCCCTCCTCCCTTCCTTCCTTCCCTCCTCCCTTCCTTCCTTCCCCTCATCACTTGAGTTGTCTCAGCCTCATTTAGAGGAGAAGCCAACATCCTTCCAACAGCCTATAAGGCCCTGAATGAAAGCCTATAAGCTCCTTCACTTCTCTTCAATTCACGCTACTCCACCCACCAGTCCAGAGAACACTCCTGCCTAAGGGCCTTGGCACCTGGTTCCTCCACCCAGACTGCTTTCTCCCTAAATAGCCATGTAACTTGTTCTGCATCACACCTCTATTCAAATGTCACCTCCTAGTGGAAACTTCCCTAACAATCATATTTTAAAACACTCCCCATCCTCTAGCATTCTCATCCCTTTTTTTTTTTTACTCTGCTTTTCTTCCATTGTATATGTACAATGTACACACATACACACACAAATGGAATATATTTGCTCTTGTCTCTCTTCCTTATCTAAAGTCTAAGCTTTTTAAGGACACCATGTGGCTGGCACATAGTGGGCATTTAGTTATTTTTATAATAAATAAGATACAGGTACATTTAAAGATTTGATATTTTTAAAAGCCAGCATATCATGTGACTTCTCAGCAGAGGAGTCAAGATTTTTAAGTTATGTTCCATACTGTCTGTCCAGATTTTAGAAGGAGAGAGAACATCAGTTATCAAGTTCCTACATTATGGACTTGGTATGTGTCAGAATGTGATTTGAAAGTGCTGTCTCACGGAGTTTTATATAAGACTGTGAACTGAAAAAGCTTGACCCAAAATTCCCATGGTGTCAGCAGATTTTCCTCAATGTTTCCTCTTAGAAACTGTCACAAGATAGCCGATTAAAAAGATAAATGATTTAATAAGTAGGACACTTAACTAGTTGTTCAAGGAAAAAATAATAAGCTTGATCCCTAGCTTACTGCTTATACCAACATATATTTTAGGTGGATCGAAGATTTATATGTAAGGAATAAATCTGCAGAACTACACAGGAGTGATTCCTTCCTTTTTCCTTGCTCACAAAATCCAGATCAGGCTCAAATACGTAATGATCATTTACTTTAGGCTTTTCTCAAGTCCCAGGGTTAAATCTTCATTAGTCATTCTTGCCAGTTTTACCACCAATGCCAGTGACTACATTGGAAATGAGCACAGAACACAATTCAGAATTAAGACTTGCCACAGGGCTTCTTCAGACCGATTTTCTGTATTCTCAAAACCTGAAATCTGAGGAGGTACCTCCTTTTCCTATGTCTGTAATTGTTTGCATGTGATACCTGGAAAAGTGGTGGCTGTCTGAGGGCAGGAGAAGACTCAGCCTAAGAGGATAAACTGTTATGCTTATGATTGCAAAACAAAAAGATGAAAAGAGACTGGGTCCTTGATGACATTGTTGGGCTATGAAATTAATCAATGCTGTGATTTTCCTAGCTCCAGATTTTTTGCTATGCAAAATAATACATATTCTTAATATACTCACAACCTTTAATTTGATATTCTATAGCTTGTAGCCAAAAATATTCTCATCCTTTTTTTTAATCATCTTGAAATTGAGAAGGCCTTCCTAAGCATGACACAAAACTCATAAGGCATAAGTGGAAGTATTCATAATGTTCACTCCATAACTCATAAACTTTATACTATAATTACAAAAATAAGTAAATAAAAAACTTAAAACATGCACATAGCTATATCTAAAATATACAAATTCTTAATTAAAATCAATTTGAAAACATACAATAAAAAATGAGCCACGCATAAAAATTTTAAAGCTTCACCATGGCAAAAGACATCATGAACAAAGTAAAGAAACAATGACAAACTGGAAAGATCACAAAGGGCAAATATCCTTAACATATAAAGAGGTTCTAAAAATAGAGAATGAAAAGGTCAATAACCCTATAGAAAAACAGAGTTTACAAAGAAAGAAATTAAAATGTGTCTTACACATATGAAAAGATGCTCAACCTCGTTCATAATAGGAGAAATGCAAATTAGTATTGCACAAGTAAACCTAGTATCAAGTTGTGACTTAATCACAGGGAGAGGAATTATTTCAAGGGACTAAAACATAACAATCTGATTTCACATCCTGAATAGGTTACCCTAAGGACAAAAAGGGCTGCAAAGCAGTTTTAAAGTATTTTCAGTAATCATGTTATTCATAATAGTTATATAATTATTTTGAAAATGTTATATACATGGTAGGATAGAACAAATACTGTCATTAGAAAATCAGGATTTTCATTACTCAACCATAAAAAGGAGCAAAATGATGTCATTTGTGGCAACATGGATGCAACTAGAGATTATCATATTAAGTGAAGTCAGAAAGAGAAAGACAAATAGCAATATATCACTTATATGTGGAATCTAAAACGTGACATAAATGAACTTATCCATGAAACAGACTCATAGAGAAGAGACCTATGGTTGCCAAGGGGGAAGGGGAGTGGGGAGGGATGGGTTGGGAGTTTTTGGGATTAGCAGAGGCAAACTATTATATATAAGATGGTTAAACAACAAGGTCCTACTGTACAGCACAGAGAAGTATATTTAATATCCTATGATAAACCATAATGGAAAAGAACATTAAAAAAGAATGTGTGTGTATATATATATGTATACATATATACGTATAACTGAATCACTTTCCTGTACAGCAGAAATTAACACAACATTGGAAATCAACTATACTTCATTTAAAAAAAAAGAAAAGAAAATCAGGATTTAAAGCATCAAAGAAAATGAAGTTAGGTAAAAATATGTGATTCTCAATTTAAATTAGAATTAAAGAAAATCAGGATTTAAAGCATCAAAGAAAATGAAGTTAGGTAAAAATACGTGATTCTCAATTTAAATTAGAATTATTGGTATTAACTCATGATGCATTTTCTGTTGAAAAACAAAATATCTGTTTTGTAGAAATGATCTCCAACCCACTAGTGATGAACAACCCTAGTGCCCAGATTGTGGTCTAAAAACCATCCTGCAGGGCTCCTTGGAGGAATGACTAATTCCAGATCTGGGACAGAAAATGTACAAGATGAGCCTAAAATATCGTGGCATCTCAAAAAGTAAAGAAACTAGCAAAGACTACTGAGTTTGTGTCCTTAGGACTCAGGAGTCAACTTGATGGGAAGTTTTGAGCATCAAAAAAGAAAAACCTGGGCTTCCCTGGTGGCGCAGTGGTTGAGAGTCCGCCTGCCGATGCAGGGAACACGGGTTCGTGCCCCGGTCTGGGAAGATCCCACATTCCGCGGAGCGGCTGGGCCTGTGAGCCATGGCCGCTGAGCCTGCGGGTCCGGAGCCTGTGCTCCGCCAGGAGAGGCCACAACAGTGAGAGGTCCATGTATCGCCAAAAAAAAAGGAATAAAAGAAAAAACTGCAATTACTGTAAACTTACCAACCCTGCAAAATATTAAATCCATGAGTTCATAATGAGGTCTTCCCTCAAGGCAGGGAAGGGGGACTCACTGGTGACATTTGGAGGATGTCAGAAAACCAACCTATTTTTCTGAAACTGATAAATATAGAGAAAGAATCAAATATGTACGTTACTTTTCTTGTATCTGCTGTTCCTTGGGGCAATTGGTAGTTGACAAGGAGATCATCTCTTTATAGAGGGATGTCAGCTAATAAATGAAGGAATGATAGAATATCACCATTTTGCAACCTCTAATGACATAATGAGCATGAGCAATGATCATAAACAGCTACAAAAACCATTACGTGAAGAAAGTATTATGGGAAAATGTATAATGGATAATCATGCTGAACTCACTGGTCAATCTTAACACCAAAAAAATGATACAACCAGATAGATATTCAGTGCACTTCGAAGGAAGTACACACCCACCAATGAATTTTTCTTCCGCAAATAATCAAACCTCAATGTGACCAAGCCTCTAGATATAACTCCCAGCTTCCAGGTAATACAGGCTACAAAGGAATATATTAAATGACACCAGGGGACTTCCCTGGTGGTCCAGTGGCTAAGACTCTGAGCTCCCAATACTGGGGGCCCAGGTTCGAACCCTGGTCAGGGAAATAGATCCCACATGCCACAACTAAAAGACCCCTCAGGCTGCAACGAAGACCCTGCACAGCCAAATACATAAATAAATATATATTTTTTAATGACGCCAGGAGTGTGCAATCAACAAGATCCAGAATGTGGGAAACACTACAGGCCAAAAAGATCTGATTTAACAAATAAATCGAAGAAAAATCTTAAATTAAAAGACTTAAGATTCTTATGAACCAAATATGTGTGGTAAGATTGCTTAAATATGCTTTTGGATGATAATATCTAGAATAGTACCGCCCAATAAATATATAATATGAACCATATGTGTAATCTTAAATTTTCTCATAGCCACATTAAAGGAAGAAGAAACAGGTGAAATTAATTTTAATAATGTATTTAACCTAATATAGCCAAAATATTATCTAATTATAAAATAGGGGGCTTCCCTGGTGGCGCAGTGGTTGGGAGTCTGCCTGCCGATGCAGGGGACGCGGGTTCGTGCCCCGGTCCGGGAGGATCCCGCATGCCGCGGAGCGGCTGGGCCCGTGAGCCATGGCCGCTGAGCCTGCGCCTCCGGAGCCTCTGCTCCGCAACGGGAGAGGCCACAGCAGTGAGAGGCCCGCGTACCGCAAAAACAAACAAACAAAAATAAATAAAATAAAATAAAATAAAATAAACATATACTCAGTATTTTAAATTATTAATAGCTATTTTACTTTTCTTGTGTGTACTAAGTCTTTGAAATCTGGTGGGTACTTCGTACAACACATCTCAATTTATCAATAGGTAAATCTCGTTTCAAGCACTCAGTAGCTATGTTTCCAGTGGCTACGCCATTGGACAACATAGAAGAAGGTTCTTACTAATCATAAAGTTCTGGTTACCTAGTAAATGCCTCTGGTTACCTAGTAAATATTTTCAAGGGGAGGAAGTGATGTCATGAATTTCCAGGTGTAAAGAGTGAGGCAGAAGAGTTCTGTTCTGGACCTGTCTCTTTCTGGCCCACGGTGTTTTCTTCTGTGAGCTCAGACGGGTGGATCAGATCATTTCTGAATGTGCTCTCACCTCCCCACCTCCATCATTGGACAGGAGCTGGGCCTGAGCAGTGGCAGGCTGACCTGGAGCACGTGGCTTGATTCCCTTGATTCCTCGGTTTTCCCACCTGTCTCGTGGTGATGGTTCCCTCAGCAAAAGTTACGTATTGCCTAAGTAGACTCCCCTCTGAGCAGTGTGAATCAAACATCATGCCTCTGAGCAGACATGTGCACAGTGGTTCTGACCAGCAGCACTTGGCTGCAGCCTGATTAAAGATATGAACACATCAGGGGAGAGAACAGGGGTTGGTCAGCCATGGTGCTGACTGCCATGGAGGCAAACAGTCTCTGTGCTCAACTATGCATGGTCCAGAGGCAGTGCCTTAGAGAGGCCAAAGCTGAACCTGGCTATCTTCTCGCGATGCTATTAAACACTCATGTCACTCAACGAGCCACCATGACCCTGATCCCAAGAACCTCAAACACCTTCTGATTAGTATATGGCTTCCCACTGAACTTACCTACCAGGAAAGGGTGACTAGCAAGTGAACTGGAAAGTTCTCACGCAAATTAATGAATTGGCATTTTGGCCCCTATATCCATTCTTTTGGGAATCTTCCTGTGAGTCAGAGGTGACTTAACTAAATTGGGACAATGCTGAAGGGCGATCTCATATCCAGAGCTTCCCATAAGATCTGAGGCTTCTGCTGAAACTAGCTCTGGGGTCCTGACAAGCTCACAGAGGTCGAGCACCTTGCCCATCTTGCTCACAATTATATCTTTGGTCCCTGGGAGAGTGCCTGACACCTAGTAGATGCTCAATTAATATGCGTTGGGTGAATAAGAAATGAAGAATCTGGATCTGCCACAAGAAAGATGGGCCCTAAATGTACCAGGTTAAAAGGCATCTCTGTGGCATCTTGATAAATAGCCAGTATTGCCTGATGACACCCAATCTTTGCCAAAGTCTTTGGAACTTAAACAGGACAAGATTTGGTTGTGAAGTATCTGGAACAATACTGGGCACACATAGGCCCTCAAGAAAGATGTCTCCCTTCCCCCTCTGCTCTGATGAGCAGAGCATTATCCCACTGTCTTGGGATCACAGGTGTCTTCAGTCAGGTTTCCTTTTGAAAAGCTGACTATGCAAGGGAGTTTACACACATGAATTTGATTGGAGTGTGCTTTCCAGAAAAGCATCTTTAAGAGAGCAGGAGAAGCAGCACTGGGCAATAGGAAAAGTTGAGCTGTGATGCAACTGCAAGAGGCCTCAGTTCCTACAGGAAACTCTAGAGAGAGAACAGCATTTCAGAGTTGTCCCAATGGAGTCAAGGAGGCCATTCATTAGTATTGAGGCCAGGGTTATGGGAGTCTGGTTTCCCCTGAGGAGGGAGTATAATCCCTTCAGCTGAAGGCAGTGCCCGGAGCACGGCTCAGCTGTGAGCCCTCAGCGGCCAGTCCCAGCCCCCGAGGGAAGGAGTGCCAAAGTGCTGCAGGGATATTAGGGCGACAAACCACAGCACCCACTACAACAGCAAACATGGATATCTTTTTCTCCCCCGGAACAACCGCATAGACACAACTGCCCTTAAACCCCCAATACTAGTTAGAGTACCATGGGATCTACCTCTTGTTTTAAGAAATCATTGTGAACACAAGGACTATGTCCGTCCTGTTCATCAGCATCACTTCAACGCTTGTGTACTTGGCACATGGTGTATGCTAAATAAAAATTTGTTGAATGGATACATAAACTGGTTAACAAGTAAGTTTTTGAAAGCAGCTGATGCATTTATACTTAATTGGATATTAGTTGCTCCTGTTAAATCATGAACTACTCAGGGCAAGAGACTTTCTTAATTATTCCTGTATTTCTAGCATCTAGGACAAGTCCTAGTAGTGATACACTGTCCCCTACCGCCACCAGCACACACACAAAATTGTTAGCAGAACAACAGCTTGATACTACGCCCAGTGAGACAAGAATTCAATCTACCATATATTGTGTATCTACTATTTTACCAGATACTTCCTCCTTTTATGATATTGGGGTTCACTTTCTAAGATGCCCCTTTCGGGAGCAGGGGTTAAAAATAATTTTTTTTTTTTTAAGCGGTACGCGGGCCTCTCCCTGTTGTGGCCTCTCCCGTTGCGGAGCACAGGCTCCGGACGCGCAGGCTCAGCGGCCATGGCTCACGGGCCCAGCCGCTCCGCGGCATGTGGGATCTTCCCGGACCGGGGCACGAACCCGTGTCCCCTGCATCGGCAGGCGGACTCTCAACCACTGCGTCACCAGGGAGGCCCAATTTCTATTTTTTTAGAAACAACTACACACTGGACATTTTACATTTATTATTTCTAAACGTTCCAACAATACATTCAGCAATAACAAAAACGGAGCTCAGAGAGTTTAACAAACCGAAAGATTACCTATGAAGTGAGGTGGTAACTGGAGGAGCTAGGAAATCAAAACCTGCTCTGCTGGACTCCGGAGCCCATGCTTCCTCCCCCCTGCCGGGCTATTTTCTTATTACCACCTATCTTTTTTTTTTTTTTTTTTGCGTTACGCGGGCCCCTCACCGCTGTGGCCTCTCCCGCCGCGGAGCACAGGCCCCGGACTCGCAGGCCCAGCGGCCACGGCCCACGGGCCCAGCCGCTCCGCGGCACGCGGGATCCTCCCGGCCCGGGGCATAAACCCGCGTTCCCTGCATCGGCAGGCAGACCCTCAACCACTGCTCCACCAGGGAAGCCCATTACCACCTATCTTTGATGTCTCGCTTACCAGGTAGTTACAGCAGCCCTTGGCGTTCCACCGGATTTCCTAGGGGTACGCTCGCACTCACAGACGCGGCCTAGCAAACTAGGCACTGACCTGCTGTCTCATTACGGAGAGCCCACGCCCTTCCCGAAGTTCCTTTGAGGAGGGCGGGGTCAGGCAAACCCCTTTAAGGCACAGCCAATAACCCACAGAGGAAATCTACCGCGAACTTCCGGAAGAAGCCCAGCTGAAAAGAATCTTCCTCTTGCCTAAAAACAACCCAGAGGTTTTCAATTTTCAGGTCTTTCTGGAAAGACTGAGATGCCCCAGGTTCTGAAACAAGAGTTTCCTGAGCTGTTTCACAGTGGGCTGTGGGCTGAAATAATGAAGACACATCTCTCCCCATCTTTCTCTCAACCTCTCTCTCTTTCACACACGCGCGCACGCACATGTGCAAGCACGGACACACACACTTTCAGATTTCTTTGGCACGTTCGTTCCCAGTCCCATCAGAACTGACTGCTTGGGTTCCTTGGTGCTTCTGTTGTCACCTTTCTTTGGTTCACACCACTTCCCAGAGCTTTGGGAATTAGGCACAGACAGAACTCTTGTATCCGCTTATGCCTCTCACCTGGTGACTGCTAAATGCCCCTGGAAAGTTACAGTCGTTTTTAGCCTTTTACAATGGATGGTCCCATTTAATGGAACAAACCTGCACTCTACATACAGTTCTGTCCAGGGGTCTGAGCTCATTCCGACTCTGTGTGCACCACGGCCCTCTCACTGGCCTCAAATGATTCCTCCACCTGGTTCTTGTTCACCTTTGACCTTTAGAGAGATACATTTCCCAGGACTTTTCAAAATGGCACCCTCCCGGCAGCCTTGGCGACTGTATGCAAATGAGCTGCTGACCCTGGTCCATCGCTCCTTAGAGGTTGATCTAACCAGTCCCAGCTGGTCTCCGTTGTTGTTATGGTGCTAGAGTCATCTGGGCTAGTCCTAGAAATGCCCTCTTAACGCTGTAATGTTCGGGAGTTTTCAGATGTAAGCTGGGTGAATGACAACTTGCCTTATTATCACATTAGGGACGTTCCCAGGAAGAAAAACCAGGCTTATCTCTGTGGCTATGTAGTTTTAAGGTGACCTACAGCAGTTCAGCACCTTGACAGCAGTTCATTATTCTTTTCCGAAAACATGCTGCTTACCAAAGATTTTAGACTATCCCATAGAGAAAACTGATGAAATTTTTAAAGATATATATCTTTTTCTTTTTGAAGGGAAAATAAAAGTAAATGACTCGGTGGGACAAGGAATGTATGTAGTAAAAAGCAACTAACATGACTGTTAGGAATAGAATCCCAGAGGACCTGGCAAGGAATTCCACTCCCTCAAGGGTAAATCTCCAAGGCACACTGGCAGGCAGTGAGGTAAGGGCCCTGAGCTGAAGACAATTAGTGCTCAGTAAACAAACGGAAGCATTTTGCTTTCTGCCCAGTTTCAGTCCCGCCTTCCAAGCAGCTTGTGTGATCAGTTCTTAAGGAAAAAAATAAAAGTTCAAATTCCCATAGTAATTCAGTTTGCAAAGTGGATTCTATGTGATTTGTGGAGGAACAGCGCGTTTTGTTTTGTGTCAGGGCTTCTGAATGGCAATTTCAG
The DNA here is from genome assembly GCF_949987515.2 of Delphinus delphis. Lineage (NCBI taxonomy): Eukaryota > Metazoa > Chordata > Mammalia > Artiodactyla > Delphinidae > Delphinus > Delphinus delphis. The sequence goes on along the minus strand of NC_082698.1, from coordinate 72,281,810 downwards.
AAAAATGTGCTGAGTCATGAATCCCTAAGGATGCAAGATTTTGACAAGAACATGCATGGGGGAGGGCAAGAGCTGTGACAGAAGGCTCATTCTCCTTCTTCTAAATGAGACTCTTCAGGGCAAACACGTACCCCACACCTTGGCCCAGGAACACTGGATACTGAGAAGCCACACACTCACTAAAGAATAATGACCACAACAAAAATAATAATAGCTAATATTTACTGAACATGTGCCAGGTATACATATGGGTTATCTTATTCAATTCCCACAATAGCCCTATGACATGTATGACAAATGAGAAGACAGGATTTGAGAGGCTAAATAATTTGCTGACAATCACCCAGCCACAGGAACTGGGCTGGGATTTGAACCCAGGAATCAACCCTAATAAGTACGTACACTGTCTCTCCAAGTATTATCCATGTGTTATTCACAGATCTCAGATCATTTTAACTGATTGTAGTTAAACTTACTCAGAGGCATCTTACTCACTGGCATTCTTCAGACACAATCAACTATAGAACAAAAGGTCCCAAGATTGTTAATATTAATGAAGGAGAAATTATATGGCACTGCTCATGTAAGTTGTGTATTTATGTGTTTAATATAACACTCCTTCCAAGTCAAAGAAAAAGGGAGACATTCTTTTATTAAAAACAGAGCTCTTGGGCTTCCCTGGTGGTGGAGTGGTTGGGAGTCCGCCTGCCGATGCAGGGGACACGGGTTCGTGCCCCGGTCCAGGAGGATCCCACGTGCCGTGGAGCAGCTGGGCCCGTGAGCCATGACCGCTGAGCCTGCGCGTCCGGAGCCTGTGCTCCACAGCAGGAGAGGCCACAGCGGTGGGAGGCCCGCATACCACAAAAAATAAAAAAAAAAAAGTAAAAAATAAAAAAAAAAACAGAGCTCTTCATTTCCTGTAACGTCCTGAGTTGAGATAATCCTACAGTGATTACTAGAAGCTGAGGCTGTCTGAGGTCATGGGCCTCTCTGGCTAGTACAAGACAACTGCCATCCTGCTCGGTCATGACCTCCCAGAGCAGGAACTCCTGATTCTTGGGACTGTTTCTCATGGGGACTTTAAAAGTTGGTGGCTGAACCTTCTCCCCTGAAGACACGGTCACCCTAGAGAAAATTAGATCACCAACCGGCTTCTAGGAGGCCCATCAGAGAGAGAGAGAGAGAGAGAGAAGGAGAGAGAGAAGGAGACAAAGCAGAAAGCAGAAGTGAGATGTTAGAGTCAGTGAAGACTTTCTTATTTCATATATTTCCCCAAATCAGCCCCAGGCACTTGGAATGTCAAGAAATATCTTGAGTCACAAAAGAAAGATCGTATTCTAATCAATAAAATTTAATTATTAAATCGGTTTTTTAAATGCTTAGGAAATAGGCAAGTTAAGAATAATTATTTACATAAACATGACTCTTCTATTCCCTAAAGGACTGGCTTTATAGCAACCCTCCCAGCTAGGCCCCATTTTCTAGCCACGTTAGAAATCAAAGGGTTTGCTAGAAACCTTTCTCATTTTGCTTTTGGAAATTACTTGTGTATGTTGTTTATGTCGTGGCAATTATGTTTCATACCATACAAAGAGGGTCATAAACCCCATCTCACAGGGCTATTATGAGGGATGAATAATATAATGTGATTGGAACAGACCAAGAATTCCATTAATGAGTAGCAAGATCAATACTAATAATTCCAAAGGGGCGTCTGTCTCCCTTTCCTCAAAAGGATTCTGTAGGACTGATATTTTAGCTTTTTGGAAGGCAATGGTCAAAATGGTTTAGCAAATTGACTTTTGAATATGCTAATATCTATATCACCAGATTCTGGATCTGAAGTGAAATCAGAGAATTCATATTCTTACATTCAAGTAAAGTATGACTGTAATTCGGGGGGCTAAGAAGAAAAAAGGCAACCACACTGAGGCAAAACAAACAAAAAGTATTTTATTGTAACTTAAAATTCATTCCCTAGACAATGGATAATGCACACACTGGAAGACATTAGTAGACATGGTAAAGACGCACTTGGACAAGTATCAACATTGATGAATGTGGGGATGGCATAAAAGTTAAGAAAAGCGCTTCCCTGGTGGCGCAGTGGTTGAGAGTCCGCCTGCCGATGCAGGGGACACGGGTTCGTGCCCCGGTCCGGGAAGATCCCGCATGCCACAGAGCGGCTGCGCCCGTGAGCCATGGCCGCTGAGCCTGCGCGTCCGGAGCCTGTGCTCCGCAACGGGAGAGGCCACAACAGGGAGAGGCCCGCGTACCGCAAAAAAAAAAAAAAAAAGAAAAGTTAAGAAAAGGTTATTGGATTTCCCGAACATGATATTGGCAAAAAGAAACTTTTATCACAAAAACATTTCCTTTAATTTTTTTTTTGAATGCTATTTATTTTACTTACTAACCTTGACAGTGACTAAAGAGTGAGGCATAGAAAAGTTTCCAGAAGTCTGAATATGGAGCAGAAGTCCAAGTGCTTTGGGGCCCCATTATTGGGTTATTGAATAGGATTCACTCAGTTATGAAATTCCCCGCACTCCAGGTTTACTGCCTGGAAAAACACTATTTACCGACCTCACTGAGGTGTTGTGGGGATTCATGCTTATAAAGTGCTTCACGTGCCTTTGAAGAAAGGCAACATAGAAGTATAAAATAACCTTACATATTTCAAAAGAAATGAAAAGACAATTTTGGCACAGTGGGAAGAGTGACTCCTATTTAAAGAACCAAACTTGTCCATTTATTAAAAACCCCTCACCTCAATGGGTTTTTGGTTTGTTTCTTTATTTAAGAGAAAAAAAAATGTTTCTCTGCTGTCAATCTTAAAACAGTCATTCTCAACTCAGGTTGTGCTCTCAGAATCACTTAAAGAGTTCATTAAAAATACAGATGCTTAGCCCACAACCTAGAACTACATAATCAAAGTCTACTGGTGGTACTCAGGCAACTACATTTTAAAAAGGATCTATAGAAGATTCTGATGCATAGCAAAGTTTTTAAAACATTTCCTTAGAAAAATGTCAACATACTAAATGTTGATTTTCTTCCTAGAACATTTTGCTTAAGAGTGAATAAAGTTGGAGGAGGGTATCAATGTCTTATTGCCTTTTTCCCTTCCCACGTACTGAATAGCACACAGGCTCGGAGCACAACGTGTGCACATCCACACACACATCCAGACACACACAAATTTTTAGTTCTGCCCTTGAATTAAAATTGGATAGTGATAAAATCTGATAGTAGCAAATAAATGCTTCACTGACAAGACATGCAAGGACTTGCAACTCATCCCCACTGTGCCCAAAGCAAATGGATGTTTCCCATTTGCCAGAACGGAATGGTTTAAATATGCATTTCCAATTTGGAAACAGGTAAAATCAGCACTTCTTGGGAAACATCAGCTGAGCGGATGCTGACAAACAAAAGTGAGCGAGGTTCCAGCGGCCAACCATGAAGAAAGGCTACAGTAACTCTACTCCTCTGTTTGGAGATTGCCTGCAACTCAGCAAACACCTTAGGAATTGAAAGGATGTATCCTCAGTGGGCACCAAACATGTGGGTGGTTCATCAAGGTAAACAGAGTACAATGAGTCCCCTACACACAAATGAGTTCCATTCTGAGAGTGCATTCGCAGTCCAATTTGTTTGTAAGTTCAACAAAGTTAGCCTGCACACCCAACTAACACAATCGGCTCTATAGTACTGTACTGTAATAGGTTTATAATACTTTTTCACACAAGCAATACATAAAAAACAAACACAAAAAATAAAGAAAACACTTTTAATCTTACAGTACATTACCTTGAAAAGTACAGTAGTACCAGCTACATCATCACTGCTTTTACGCTTGCTTCTGGACATCCTGGGCTTGAAATAAAGATACTGTACCACTGTACCCTATACAGTACTGTACAGTCAAGTACACAAAAGCACAACCACTTGTAGAGGACGCACGCACATGACAATCTACGCCAGACACGTGAACTAACTTACGTGATTAGACATGCGAACGCACTTCCTATCTTTGAAAGTTCGCAACTTGAAGGTTCACAGGTAGGGGACTTACTGTAATGAAAACTGCTGACGGTAGTTTAAAATATCATTTTTAAAAAATGATCAATTTTGTGCCACCGCAATTCTTAACGCTGTTTTAGGAACCCCTTTCATTTCCTGACTGGCTCGAAGTCTTCTATTTACTAGCGCGGCTAGCAGAGAGGAGAGAGTGATTTAGTCCCTGGCAGGCTACACACATATCTCGTCACGCTGCTTGCACCAGTTCTGAAATAGCTAGAGTCTCCTCTGGCTGCCTTGCAATGGAACTAATGGAGTCTGCAGAGAAATCATATTTCTTTACACAGAGAAAGCCTTCTGAGGCTGGCCAAAATGATCACAATGTCCAGAACTCATCAATAATAGTAAAACAGAATAGTCCCACTTCTTGGAAAAAGGAAAAAAGAGAAAAAAAAATATAGGAGATAGAGGTTACATATACAGTACATAGAGAATAGGATATGTAAAAAAAAAAAATTCATTCAGATCACGCACAGTGCAATTTTGCTATGAGAAAACAGTCCTCAGTGCCTTCCAATATTCCTCTAAACATTAGAGGAATTAGAGGCAACTTTGTACAAAAAGGTTGTTGGAGCTGGCTTGGGGAGTTGCTTGTTGCACGTATCCCAGGAAGGCAAGGCTGCCAGCAGCAGAATAAAACCTCCCAGCAGGACGCAGAAGCCACTAAAATAAAATGCAATGTCATAGGTGTGGGTCCAGTCATAAAACCAACCTGAAAAGGGAGGAAGAAAAAAGTGAGTTTGATAGACATAGTATGAATAGGAATACTCTAATTTCATCAATTTATATACAGTTCGTGGGATTGACATATACACACTACTATATATAGAATAGATAACTAATAAAGACCTACTGAATAGCACAGGGAACTCTACTCAGTGCTCTGTAATGATCTATATATGGGAATAGAATCTAAAAAAGAGTGGATATATGTGTATGTATAACTGACTCACTTTGCTGTACAGCAGAAACTAACACAACACTGTAAACCAACTATACTCCAATAAAAAAATTAATTAAAAAAATTTATATACAGTGTAGATTAGGATATATATTACCCAATCTACTCCCTAAGTGGCCTAATGGGAGTTAGAGGAGGAGGATTTCTCAAATAGTTGGACAAGAATAAGCAGGCATTTTGGGTTTCTCCCAGATGAAGAATAAACACAGATTCCTGAGCAAGTGTACTGGCTTTTCCAACTACGTCAAAGTGATTTTGAATAAATCACGATCAGGAGACATTCCACGCAGATTTATGTTGTATAAATCTGTGCTATTCTTACACTATGAATTTCTGTATCCAGAGATGTTACAAAGAAGAACAGTACAGTGGATTGACTTTAAGATAAATATCTTACCAACAATTGGTGGTCCAAGGCTATTTCCAAGTCCAGCAAAGAACATTAATATCCCGTAGGCATGGGCTAATTTTTCAATTCCCACAGTCTTCGTGGTCACATAAGGAAAGATGGACCAATTACCAGTAAGAAACCCTAGGATCCCAGAAAGTAGTGCCAACGTGACATAGCTTTTGGCAAATGGAATTGCACACAAGGCCAGGCTCATAATTATTAAGGTAGCTACGTAAAGATATAAGGTATTAATCCACTTGAAGTCAGCCAGTATCCCTAAAATGAGTTTACCAACTGCTGTCATAATGCCAATAATGGAAATAAGTGGCATAGGAAACTCTTCTTCTTTCACATTTGAACTTCTTGCTACATCTTCCATAAGTAATGAAGGTGGAAACCCTCCGATGTCAAAAAGAAAGATGGCAATGAAGAGTGCTGAAAATACTTTGTTTTTAAAAAGAGCCACAGTTTCTTCACAGTAGTTTTTATATAACGGCCATTTCCTCTTGGCAAGCTGTTTGCAAAAATATGTCCGTTCTGCAACTTTCTTTTTGTACGTTTCAGTCTCTTTTGTGTGTGCCATTGTTGTTGGGTTTTTATGAAGTAGACTCTCTGGTTTCCAGTCACCACTGGCTAAAGTGCTCTTACATGTTTCCTCACCACGGTAGGTCTTTTCAAGAATGTTTATGTTTTCTTCCAGGTTCTTTTCTTTTTCATTGTAAATCGAGTATCTACCTGGTACCTTTTCCAGAGCTATTTTTTCAGGCAAAGTGCAATCAGAGGACTGAAGGGGTCTCATCAGACTGCCACAGGCTAATATATTTAAAGCTAAAGCACCTACAATCAGCAGGCATCCATCCAGTCCATAGAACTCAATCAGCAGTCTCTGCAGAGCAGCGTATATAAAAAGTCCAATGCTTGAACCTAAAAAGGAAATGGTAACTGTTTAATCTCTTATCATTTGGGGCTCTCAGGACAAGCATTATTAGTATTACAATTTGATTTCTTTTTTTCACTGGCATTCATGTGTGTGCCTTCATATTAAAATCACAGCAAGAATGCTGAAGGTAGTAACAACAATAGTGACCATTTATTTTAAGAATTCGCATTTGTATGTCAGACACTGCGTTAAACACATTACATCGCACCATCTTGTTTCATCCTTACAATAACCCTATTGGGTAGGTCCTATTATTATTCCCAGTCTACACTTGAAGTGACCTAGGGCTAGAAAGTTTGAGAAATTTGCCACACATCAGAGAGCTGTAAATGCCGTAAGAAGGATTCACACCCAGTCTGACACCAGGAGCCCAACGTCCTTAACAAATACCTATGCAACTCCTTTTTGGGTACTTAAAAAAGTACCAAAAAAGTACTTTTCTGGCTCCATGTTATGTATGCATTCTTTTTGGAAGAGAAAAGTTCTCACGTTTTATTTTTTGAGATGAAGGATATATTTTAGTTTTAGGATATTTATAGTGGTTTGATAGCTCAAATCCATTGCTAATCACCAGAATGGATGCTTGATATTAATAAACTATGAGAAGAGTAAAGTGAACTCTGACAGAGTATTAAAATTACAAAATATGCCTGGTTTGCACATTTGGGCAACACTGTAAATACTCCATTTTTTAAGCATAGATCACACTAACCACACTGGAATGGAAAGTTACATTAGCCCAATTAATTTGCAGTGTTCTTATATGGCTCTGATTTCAAGTTTTTGATTGTTTTAAAATTTAAATACCATTGAGAAATGTCACGTGAAAACACAGGAAAGAAATAAGTAGATCTGTAATAAAAAAAATAGTCTAAATAGGTTGATCATACTTTTTAAACAGTCTATACCAAATTATATCAAAACCCCAATAGGATGCCAAGTTTACGGTAAAAACCCATCAAAAATTCTTACAAATAACCAAATGGCTTTGTCTTAGAGTTATAACTTTTTTTTTTTTTTTTGGTACTACAGTTCCCTTCCTAATATATTTAAAGTTAACTCCTTCATCCCCAAAGAAAAAAGACTTCGCTTGCAAACGTTAATTAATAGCTCACATTAATGTAATGACAGCTAAAATAGTATCTTTTTGTGGCTACCAAGAAAGTGTCTCTTTGCTGACTACTGAGAAGTTATAAAAGTAGATGAATTGAATTCTGCCTTATCTTTTTAAAAGTGGCACATACTTCAAAAGTTGAAAGCCTTTCAGAAAACGAACAAAGAACTGAAAAGAGGACCTTTCATATAATTCCATACTGCATTAGCATCCATTCATTATTAATTCATATTTTTCTCCAACACCATTTCTTTGTAGAAGTTCTAACAAAGTGCCGTATAATTAGACACTTAAAAATATTCTTGGTATTTGGAGAGTTCTGTATTTTGACCTTAAGTTGAGAAAATAGATAATTCCCCTTTGCTCACCAACTAACTTTATCTGTCAACATCATGAAATATAAGGGAAACATATAAAATCAATTCAATAGGTTTTATCAGACACCTATGATATGCTAAGTGTACGACAGGGCAGCGAAATAAAATTCTACTTTGGACACTAGTTTCTTTAGCCCACAGCCCATGAGAATGTAGTTATGGCTTAGAACGATGCAGGAGGGAATTCCCTGTGGGCCAGGGGTTAGGACTCCACACTCTCACTGAAGAGGGCCCAGGTTCGATCCCTGGTGGGGGAACTAAGATCCCACAAGCCACGATGCTTGGCCAAAAAGAAGAGAAAAAAAAAAGATGCAGGATTCTTTCAGGGCAGTGAAGAGTAATTAGAGCTCTCTTGTGGAACTGTGTAAACTGTAAAACCGTAATTTTTAATCTTCGAAAATAAAATCCCAATTTAAAAATCAACACAATAAAGGGAAAAGTGAAATAAAACACTAATTATGCTTCCATGCATGCCTAAAGTATACATTATCACAAAGAGGGAGAATATGAATTGATGTTCAGGGAACCTGAAACAATAAGAGATACACTCATGCTTTGATTAAGACCAGGGGTCAACAGACTTTTTCTATAAAGGGCTAGAGAGTAAATAATTAAGGCATAGTGAGCCATACAACCTCTGTCACAAATGCTCAACTCAGCCCTTGAAGCGTGAAAGCAGCCAGAGAAGAATCATGAAGGAACGAATATGGTTGTGTTTCAATAAAGCTTTATTTATGGACACTGAAACTTTAATTTTACCTAATTTCATGTACCATGAAATATTCTTCTTTCAATTTTTTTTCAACGAAACAAAAATGTAAAAACCATTTTTAGCTCACGAGCTGTCCAAAAACAGGTAATAGACCAGTTTTGGTCCACGGGCATTAGTTTATCAATCCTTGTTCACCAGGGATTAAGATCGTTTCCCCAAAACCTCCATTTCATGCCCATGTTTCTTTCTTTCAACTGGATCACAATATTTCAACTAGGTCTCATTATTTCTTTTTTTTTTTTTTTTAGATTTTTTTCTTGACATGGACCATTTTTAAAGTCTTTATTGAATTTGTTACAATACTGCTTCTGCTTTATGCTTTGTTTTTTTTGCCCCGAGGCCTGTGGGATCTTAGCTCCCCAACCAGGGATCAAACCCGCACCCCCTGCACTGGAAGGCGAAGTCTTAACCCCTGGACCGCCAGGGAAGTCCCAGGTCACATTATTTCAACTATATTTTGCTTTTGGGTTTTTTTTTCAATTAAAGAAAAACTCTACTGTGAGTTTTGTTTTTCTTGTCACCACTTTCACTGAAGGTGGATACTACAGTGTGAAGGTTTGTGTCTCTCCAAAATTTGTAAATTGAAATCTTAACCCCCAGTGTGATGGAATTAGGAGGTTTCTCCTTTGAGAGGTGATTAGGTCATAGGGTAGAACCCTCCTGAATGGGATTAGTGCCATTATAAAAGAGAACCTCAGAGAGTTTCCTCTTCCCTTCTGCCACATGAGGACAAAGGGAGAAGGTGGCAGTCTGTAACCCAGAAGAGGGCTCTCAGCAGAATCTAACCACGCTGACCTCGACACCCTGATCTCAGACTTCCAGCCTCCAGAACTGTGAGAAATAAATTTCTATTGTGTACAAGCCACTCAATCTATGCAACTTTACAGCAGTCTGAATAGACAAAGACAGTGGATTCATGCTGCTCCTTAACTTTGCCTCATCTAACTTCCTATGTGCTACAACTAAAAACTCCGATTCCGCCAAATCTAGATTGTCCACAGTCAATCCATTTTGGTTCAGTGTGCCACAGCCCAGTCTCTCATGCTCTCGTCTTTAGACTGAGTGAAAGCAAGAGCAGCTCTCTCAGCATACAATTTCCAACATCTTCATCACAAATAAATTCGGACGTTAAAGGAAACCTAGGTCATAATTATAATGACTAACACTTTTAGAGCCCCTGCCATGTGCCTTACACATATGTTCCTTCAATATTCCCAATGACCCAATGTGATGGTGTATGGTCAGGCCACCCAAGATGGCTGTTCTCTTGCTCTCTGTACATCCCCTGCCTGACCAGTGCCTGCTTTACCTACACCTACTCGCATGACTGACCTTCCTATATACTGGCCCCAGGCCCCACCTAGGGATTGCTCTTATCCAAGGGGTGGGGAGGTGTGTGCCTCTCTGCTAGTTTCCTGGTAACCAATGAGCCAACCTGATGTCAATTCCCCTATAACTGGCAATCTCCCCTCCCCACCCCGGGAGCGAAAACCCGCATCCATGTCTTGCCCACGCTCTACCACACACCTGGGGCATCACTCCAGGATCTTGCTTTGGATTTGTAAGCTCCCCCCTTCCATTAAACCACTGATGTCTCTGTCGCTGACTCCAGGCTCTTTCTTCTGTCTTGAAGCTGGGCAAGCACAGGCCTTACAGGGTGCAGCCCAACAGATGGGTGCTATTATTATCCCCATTTTACAGTTCAGAAAACTGAGGCGTAACAGTTAATTTCACAGAACAGGTAACTTGTCCATCACCAGACAGCTACTGAGTGACACAGAATTCAAAACCAAGCAGACTGGCTCCAGGGTCTTGGGCTTGTCACTACGTTTTAGTGCCTCTACAAAAAATACAGTATAGGTAAGACCTATTATCCATTAAGCTGCCGGCCCTGCTCTCACACTCCCTCCCACACTTGTGGGAGATGCTGTCAGGTTCTTTTTTTTTTTTTTAATTATTATTTTTTTTACATCTTTATTGGAGTATAATTGCTTTACAATAGTGTGTTAGTTTCTGCTTTATAATGAAGTGATTGAGTTATACATATGCATATGTTCCCATATCTCTTCCCTCTTGCATCTCCACCCTCCCACCCTCCCTATCCCACCCCTCCAGGTGGTCACAAAGCACCGAGCTCATCTCCCTGTGCTATGCGGCTGTCAGGTTCTTTAAACTGCCTTCCAACTGCTCTGGCTTCTCCATCTTTTGTTTTTTCTCTTTCTTCTCGCAGTTCTGCCTTAGCCATGCCCTCAGACTCCGGTCCTGTTTCCTCCTAGGGCATGATTCACATTTCTTTCCTGGCAATGCTTCCTTAAACCACCTTGGGGAAATATCCAGCTCGATTTAATTTGATGTGGAAGCACTCTGTTGCCACTGCATTGGCCTCAGGAACAAAACATTAGTTTGGATCCCGCTGCCAGATACACTACTGAAGTACTTCAGCTTATCTGAACGTCTGACCTCCCAGGAATATCTACCCATGAACAAGTAGCAATGTAAACTTAAATACAAGTTTTAGTAAGCTTGGCAGCCTTATCTCCTAAGCAAACTCCTAAAGCATTGGCCACAGAAATTTTGATAAGTTCTCTAAATAGCTTAGAAAAAAATCCATCTGAAAAGTAAAACACCACTTTACAATATCAGAGCAAGTCCAGAAGGCTTTTACACTTACACACACACACACACACACACACACACACACACACACACACAGCCGCTCCCCGCCCCACCCCGTCATTAAAAGAATAACCAGTGTAAACAGTCTGTTGTTTGGATATGCAAATAGAGCAACGAGATGTATTCACAAACCAGTACTTTGGAAAAACCCTAAGTTCCACAATAAATGGAGCTGGAGAGGTGTCACAGCATTGTTCTTCCTGACAATGGCCTGAAGGGACCCATTTTCCTTCCATTTCTCCTCTCTCTCCCAGGGATCAGGTGCTTTACTTAAGTGCTCTCTGCTTCTTTTAGCAAGGCTCTCACCAGCATGTGACTCTCAATTTACTGGACCCATAAGTTTTCTTTTCCTATATTATACTGGACATCTCATGCCCCAGCTTTTTCATACATGTATCTTTAGGGTTTTTTGAAAGCTACACCCATATTTACAGGGGAAAATAAAATTTCCTTCTAGGACTAGAGTAAAATAAATTGTGCTACGTGAATGGCAGCGGCGGCATGGTTGGTTAAACATATCTGTGCTTTGTAACTCCTAACTTTGATTAGAAGGCTAAAGAGTAGCAATGCTGTACTTATATTGAAAATGTACCTGTTGAAATCAGGCCAAGTGCAAGGCCTCGGCGGCTGTCGAAATACTGGCATGTAATGGTCACTGTTGCAGTGTATAATAAACCACATCCGAGACCTAAACACAAGAAGACATTGCACAAATTAAGCCAGACAGTATTACTTCAATGCAAGAAAAAAAAGAGGTGTAATTAAATAACTCTAATAGGACATTCTGTTACTAACTGGCTAAAACTCTTCAAAGTATGGGTTCCTAGATCCCTCTGATGTTAGTTGTGCAGTTCCAGTGAACACATTGGGCAGCCTTGGTTTTCACTCCACACCCACCCTGAGGTCAGGGCCCAGTCAAAAAAATAATCCAATTTCTAAAGCATGAATGAATAATGTAAATTTAAATTAAGACATTATGGAGAGATAGAGAAAATGGTTAAATCACACACCAAATAGCAAAATTTAATCAAACTTGCCCATTAAAATATCTCTGTCTCTCTTCCACACCTTTACCCTTGGTTCAGTGTTCTTCCTCCTCTAGGTCCTCTAAACAATTTTATAAAATCCCCTTCACATGCCAAGGTATTTTGCTGGACTTCATAGCCTGGTACACCCCAGTCTGCAAAACAAAGGCCCTCTGGCGCTCTCAGATCATCCCATCATCGCAAAATGTATATTTATAAGGTTTTATCTTTTAGAGATGCAAACTACCTCATTTAGGAGTAAAACATCATGTCTTTAGTTTACAATATCTTTGAAAAAAAAAAAGAGGAAGAAAATGCAATAAAATATTAGCAACGGTTACATTTAAGTGGTGACCATATGGTTGCTTGCTATACTATTCTCCACTTTTCTGTAAATTTGAAATTCTTTTACAGTTAGAAAGAAAAACCCTTACTACTCACTATCCCTTTCTTGAGACCACAGGGCAATATTTAAGGCTGTTTGTTGGCTTAATCTTTTTCTCCCTATTAAGTATCTAATAACCCCAGTTTTGTTTTTCATAAAAATTTCCTCTGGCTTCTAACTCATAACATTTGCCTTTCTTCTGCATCATCGTCTGTTCTTGGGGAATCACCCTATAAACAACACAAAAGCCGTAGTCTAAAAACTAATTTTAACTATGACTCATTAGGTGAGTTATTAAGGTCATTTTCATTACTTTCAAATTGCGACCCGGACTATGATTAGAAAGAATACATGGGTTTAACAAATACAACGCATAAACATTTTAGGAAATTAGCATTTAACTCAGGACCCAGATGACCATCTGTGATTGCATTAAAAAGTATTCTTGGTCCAAAATAAAACCAGTATTCTTGGCTTCCCTGGTGGCGCAATGGTTGAGAGTGGTTGAGAGTCCGCCTGCCGATTCAGGGGACGCGGGTTCGTGCCCCGGTCAGGGAGGATCCCACATGCCACGGAGCGGCTGGGCCCGTGAGCCATGGCCGCTGAGCCTGTGCATCCAGAGCCTGTGCTCCGCAACAGGAGAGGCCCGCGTACCGCAAAAAAAAAAAAAAAAAGTATTCTTGAAGAAATCAGATAGATGAAAATAATTATACTTTAAATAAACCTTTTAAAATATAGCACACTTTTGTATGATTTAAGGGAAGAGATACTATCTCATTAAAACATGAGTTGGATTGATTTATACATTTATCATTATTACATATAATATACTTCGATGAAATAAGACCTGTTCCTGAACAATCAATTTTGTGAAGCCAAAAAATGTCACCCTTAACTAAAACTATATTTCGGAAAGCCTTTGGAGAGGGAATGAATTTACTTTTGTGTGATTTGGTTGTCAGGGCTCTGTCAAATGGTAGGCATTAGGGACAAGAAAAAAAAAAAGGCATTTCTGATTAATAAATGCCAATGCTAGAAAAGTTAAAACAGTAACTTTTAAACATTTTACCTTAGACTAAAAAGAAAGAAATTTTAAAAAACTATTTCAAGGCCATGGGTTTCAGATAAGATCATCTCATTTTTTTTTAAGTAGCAGAAATTTGAAATGCTTTTTCTCTAAACTTTTCAAAAAGCAGAAGGTGACATGATGCTTTCCCACATCTGTATTAGGATGACCTTAAACCACCAGTTATTAAAAAGATGGTCCTCAAGGTCTTTCAATGGAGTCCATGAAGTCAAAACTATTTTCACGATACTGACATGTTTCCTGCTTTTTTCACTGTCTCCATTTATGCTATTGGTGCAAAAGACACGGTGAGAAAAACTTCAAGAGCCTTAGTACAAATCAAGATATTGGTATCCAACTTCATACCTTATATGTTTCATCACCACTCACTCACTCACAGTAAAAGCAAACAAATTTTTTAAAAATGCTTCATCTGAATTACAATTGTTGCCGAGAAAAAGCACGTATGCAATTGTTTTAGTAGCCAGCTAAAGTAGCCACTTTTTCCATGTAACCCTGTATGTATTTGAAAGAATGTCTGACAGACACAAACTATGGTTACTCAGACTTGAGTATTTGGCAGACATTTTCTTGAAAACAAACAAGGAAAATAACTGACAATAACTGTTACCAATGATAAAATTTGAGCTTTCCAGCAAAAATTAGAATTTTTGGAAACTTTTATCCAACACCATGATTTGACAGATTCCCAACACATAAAGATTTTCTGATAAGCCTATTGGTGATACTAACAAAAGTGATTTTTTAGCTGTTGTTTAATAAAATGTGTCAACATTTTAAAGTTCTTGCATAACTCAGAGAACCAATATTTTTCACATAACCAATTCATGATGTTACAAAATCAGACTTGAATGCTGACCTATTCAAAGTACAGAATAAACAAACTGATTTAATATTACAGAGCACGGAAAGTATATTCATGTGGTTTCAGGTTCCATATTGCAATTAACCCTCGGAAAATTATCATACATCAAGTTTTGGGATAGTATCAAAGAAGAGTTTCTACAGTTACCTGAAAAGACTATTGAAAACCCCTCCCTTTTCCTTTGTGTGAGACCAGATTTCCTTCATAAACTTCAACCAAAAAAGCACATTGCAATAAACAGAGTACGGAGAAGACATGAGAATCCAGATGTCTTCCATGAAGCCAGGCATTAAGGAGATTTGCCAAAATGTAAAACAAGGCCATCCTTCTCACTAAACTTTTTCTTTTGGAAAATAGAATTGTTTTTCATAATAAGTATGTTGTTTATGCTAACATGTACTGAGTTTGTTATTATTATCTTTAAATGAATTACTAAACAAATATTTTTAAATTTCTCACCTTTTAATACAGTAAATTTTAACAGAATAAATATAAATAAGTAATTCCACATAATTAAAAGTTCCTTGGGGTCCTAAATAAAAGGAGTGTAAAGGGTTCCAGGAATATAAAGTTTGGAAACCACGGCCTTAAAGCCTCCTTTGGTCTCCAATCATTTTAAATAATTAATTAATTAATTTGGCCGCACCACGCGGCTTGTGGGATCTTAGTGCCCTGACCAGGGATTGAACCTGGGCCATGGCCATGAAAGCACTGAGTCCTAACCCCTGGACCGCCAGGGACTTCCCTGGTCTCCAATCTTTTTTTTTTTTTTTTTAATTTAATTTATTTATTTATTTTTGGCTGCGTTGGGTCTTTGTTGCTGCGCGCGAGCTTTTCTCTAGCTGCGGCGAGCGGGGGCTACTCTTCGTTGCGGTGCACAGGCTTCTCATTGCGGTGGCTTCTCTTGTTGCGGAGCACGGGCTCTAGGCGCGCAGTCTTCAGTAGTTGTGGCTCGCGGGCTCAGTAGCTGTGGTGCAGGGGCTTAGTTGCTCCATGGCATGTGGGATCTTCCTGACCAGGGCTCGAACCTGTGTCCCCTGCATAGGCAGGCGGATTCTTAACCACTGCGCCACCAGGGAAGCCCCTCCAATCATTTTTGATCAGACTCCTATCAGTGAAAAAATTTTGAGAATCGATCTCCAGTATAAGCATAATCATTTTTAAAATGAAATACCTAAACTAACGATTCAAAGCATAATCATTAGCAAAATATAATTGTTTTCCTTTACTTACATAGGTGAAACTAAACATATTTACCTGTTCTAGCATTTCCTTTCCATACCTTATGTTTCATTCCACATACTCTGGGTGAGACCACAACCTCAGAGGCCTCTTTTCCCTGATCTCCTCCCATCAAACCATACATCACGCTCTTTATCACTCCCACTGCCTCAATCATCAACCTCCCACCGTGTGAACTACCACTGCCTCCATTTACCTCCTCCAGATCTTTTCTGTTCTGAACAACGGCCTCCTAATCGCCATCTCAGCCTCCAGTACTTTTCCCACCAATCTACTGTCTAACCCACTGTTATACAGTTCTCATCACATTACTCTCCTGCAATAACGTCCAAATAAACCCTCCATCATCAGGTCTCTGTTGCAAACCAAGCTTTGACATATTTGCAAGTCCCCTCGTGACGTGTGCATTCCTTAAACAAATATCTCTGAAAAGACCCCTATTATCCACTGTATCTCATGCCTCTGAGCATTTGAGCTCCTGGAATGTCCTTCTCCTACCACCCTCACTCCTTTTCCAACCCATGCCCACCTGATCACATCCCACCGGCCCTTCAAGACTCAGCTCAAGCACCAATTCCTGCATGAAGTCTTCTTCTGCAGCCCTTCTCCCGCAGATACATACTATACCCACACTGAATGCTGCTTTCATTTTATAATTGCACTTATTTTACTGTGTTACAAGTTACATATGTACAAGTCTCCTCCCCCAACTAGACAATGAGCTACCTGAGGGCAGGCTGTGTCTTATTCATCTGAGTATCCTGGTTCCAGGTCTGAGCCTGGCACAGAGTGTTAAAGTTATTCTACTACTTTTTCCCATAAAACTCATTTGAATTCCCCAATGTTAAGTCACATTGGCTAATTTCAACCATTTCTATCTATTCTTACTCTGGCTGCCACTCTCTCTTGCATTTCTCTCTTCCTCTCTGTGTCTCATTTCCTCTACTCATATAACAAACACACACACACACGGTATGTATGTATGCTTGTGAATATATATTTTAAAAAATATATCTTTACATCTGCTTTACAATTAAATGATGCTGATTTTTTTTCACTTAGGCCAGAAAATAATTCTTAGCTGTAAAAATATTTAAGATTTTTTTACTTTCACAATAATTCATGTAACAGGATGGCATCATTAGAATACAGAATTAGAATTATATCGTTTGAAAAAAAAGATACAACTAATTTACAACTTGTATGTATTACAGGATGATGGTTTGGGCAAACCACACTTAACAGCCTCATTTCCTCATTTTTCTTAATCTCTATCTGTAACTAAAGAACACCCAGATCAATTAAACTGATAAGAGAGATATAAGAAGAAAATATAACTGAAGTAAAACACTCTAATATGATAAAATGCATGTAATTCAGAAATATAAAGCAAGCATCTCTAAGGAAACAGCATATGAATAAAACCACACAAAACGGACAAGCAGTAAACATTGGAAATTGTGTACAGATTTTGAAAATTGTCTATGAATTGTTTTTAAATATTCTTTCATTATACACATATTTTTGTGTATATAACTAAACAGACATCTATCAAGCCCCTACTTTTATATGTGAATATTTCCTCCTGCAGTATTATCTCTATGAAAAGGGAATATTTTACTAATAGTGCATTCTAATATGGCAATCTTAAAAAGTGATGAGGGTAAACTTACAGAATCCAGACTCTATGTGTAAAATAGGGGTTAGGTGTAGCACCTAGGACTTTCTTGCTTTGGCCACTGGAAGGCTCATATCCTGGAAAACCCCTTCGTCCTGGGCAAACCAGAACAGCTGGTCACTGGGTGTGCCTCTTGGGCCTGCCTCTTGGTCACCTGGGAGAATTTCCCTTTTCTATGGTCTGAAACAAGTATTTGATCACCTCTTAGAATAGCTGAGCCAGTAGGATTTATCATCTTGACCAAAGGTTAAGGTAGGCAATAGTCTATGATATTCCAGAAGTATCTACTTCTGGAAATAAAATTGTGAGAATGGAAATTTGGATGCTGAAAAAGATAAGTTTAGAGCATCCAAATGCAATTACTGTTTATGTTTCTAGCCTCAAAAAAAGTTTAGGAAAAAGTTTAAAAGTTTTAGCAGGGACTTCGCTGGTGGCGCAGTGATTAAGAATCCGCCTGCCAGTGCAGGGGACACGGGTTCAATCCCTGGTCCGGGAAGATCCCACATGCCGTGGAGCAACTAAGCCCATGCTCCGCAGCAAGAGAAGCCACCACAATGAGAAGCCCACGCACTACAACGAAGAGTAGCCCGCACACCGCAATGAAAAGTAGCCCCAGCTCGCCACAACTAGAGAAAGCCCATGTGCAGCAACGAAGACCCAACGCAGCCAAAAATAAATAAAATTAATTAAAAAAGAAAAAGTTTAAGCAACTGGCTAGCTTTTTGATTGACATGGCTTTACAAAAGCATATAGCTTTGACACTGGCTTGATTAAAGCACAAACTTTATATGCTCAGCATGAGTACCTTGAACCTGACACTGGATGGTCAAGAGCACAGGCTTGGGATCAGGCAGGCGTGGATTCAAGTCCCAACTCTATCACTTATTGGCTGTGTGACTTTCAGTTTCCTTATCTTTAAAACAATCTCATAAGATAGTTGTAAAGATTAAGAGACAGAAAAAATGTAAAAGATTTCAGTATCTGTGCTTGGCATATAACGAAGTACCAAAAATAGTCCTTATGCTGAAATATTTTTTCACTTTTCCACCTGAGTATTATGGTATTATATAGCTCTAGCCTCAGACTAATTAGAAAATCATAGTTCCTTTTTATAACTGAACACCCATGAGAGACAAAAGGCGATCTTTAATGGCACAACAAAAAACAAGGGCTTATAAAACTAACTGCTAAAGCGAATATCAGAAAACAACCTTTATCTAGTTTGCCATCACTAGAGAAGGAGAATCAGATTGTCTATGAAAGTGGGTTATGCCCTCCTCAAGCTCAATGGATATGCAGATACTAACAAGAAAATGAAGGAAGAGAAAATTGAATTTTTCCAAAATCAAGAAGAGATTATTAAGAAAACAGTAATCAGGTAGCTAAGGAACAATATAATCTGAAGAAAAGAGAAAGCAAGAAATTGATTTTGAGTTGTGCTTTTCAGAAAAGCAATGGGAAATGATTGGGAAGAAGCTTGAGCAAATCATTAAGGGCATATTTCCTGCGGCCCCTCTTCCCATTCCTCCCAGTCTCCCACCACATTTTCTTTTTCCCGATTTTACTAAAGTTATTGAGAACACAGGAGGCTGAATTACCAGGTTTGGCAGTAGGACATACAGTCACTTGAAAACCAGCAAGCTGCCATTTTATTCTAGCTACAGAACCCAAACAAGATAACATCATATTTTCAAGACAGTATTTTTTAAAAAATGGTAAAACAGAATTATGCCAACTAATACACTTCACTATTCTTTTTGATGTTTTCTATTATAAACATACCATATAACTTTAATTTTCTTTCTCTATATTATTTAATCTGTTATACAAATAGTCCTGATTCAATAGTGCTTCTTCAGTTACAAAAAGCTGCTGCTGTGCTCTTGAACTAAGAGATCAGAAAGGAACTTAAGGGGAAGGGAACAAACATTCATTAAACACCCGTGTGCCTCTCTACATACATCATCTCACGAATAGTCACAATATCTCTGTGAAGTCGCGTTAGTCTCATTTCACAAGAAATACAAACGGAAGCTCAAAGAGGCTGGATAATTTCCCAAGGTCACAAAACTGATAATGATGGTGATGCTGGTGAATATTTATTGCTTTAACTCATCCATCCACAAAACCCTAGAAGGTAGTTACTATTATTATGTTCACTTTAAAAAATGAGAAAACAGTATGTAAATAACATGTCTACAGTCCACAGCTGGCAAGTGAGTAAGTTAAGATTAACCCACACGGCCCAACCCCAGAGTTAGACTGTCAGTGCTTGCTCCTGCCTGTGCCAGATTATCTTAAGAGACCATCTAGTTCATTCCAGACAGAGGAGAATGCTTAGAATACTGCACAGAATGCATGCTCAATATACGTTATCATTAGACTGAATCTTTCTTGTTTTTTCTAAGGACTTCATAATACAGAAGGGAGGAGTTTAGACGGTGTAATAATTTCCTGTCACTTCCTTTTCAACTGGATACTCTACTTCCAATGGCGACAGAATGGAAGTGTCATTGTTCATTAAATTCCCATTTATTTACCCTACAAATATTCCACGAGCCCTATATGCTGAGCCTACTGACAAAATAAAACCACAAAGAAGTCAACCATGATAATAAGTGTTAATAATCTCCTAGCAAGAAGTAGCTCACAGGGGCCCAATAATTACTACAGTGCGTGACTTTTTAAGTATTGACATTAAAACTTTAAACTTTTAAAAAATTCTTTAAAATTACTGGAACCTGTAAAATTATTACTGAAATTAAAATTAAATTGATTTTTTACTATGGAAATCCAACTCAACTCTTTCATTTACCTTATTTTTATTTTGCTCGACTTCACTTAGTCCTTACAAGAGCTATGTGAGGTAGGTTTCTGAGTCTGCCTTCACAGAAGAGGCGACAGTCATTCTTGGAGACCGAGGGGTTTGCTCAAGCTCACAGGACCTATGTCTCCTGACCCGAAGCCCAGGGCTCTCTCCATGAGCTGACAGCCTCCTCCTAGCCACAGGGATTCAGAACCTGTTGCCAAATCAGAGTCATATACAATCTTCAGACGTGAGCCTGTTTTCTGACCCAGATTCCATTAAGTGAAGGAAAGGCCAGGATTCCAGAAGGAAGGACGTTGCAAAAACCACTATGGCAAATATATAGACAATAATATCCTGAATCTTGCCCCAAAGAGAACTACGGTCACTTATTTAGGTATCATACGCAAGGGAGAGTGGGATGCCTTTTGAGCACTGTAGGACACAGGAAATGAACTGGCACTGTTAAGTAGGGGCCTAAGGCACTTACATGGCCTACCCTTAGAGGGGGGGTCACAAGAGGGCCAGGTAATATACAGGATCATGGCCCAGGTCTGGCTCACAGTGGGTCCACTGAGTCCATGGGCCCATCCTAGTCATTTCCCCAGTTCCTGATAATTAATTGGAGTACATGTACATAGTAGTTGGTATAACCTTCTATCTACATTGTTTCTGGCCAGTGAAGTAAAAGTTACCATAGTGGGGAAAGCCAAGTGGAAGCCCTGTACGCCCCCCACCGCCAGCAGCAGCTAGTAAAGTAAGTCAAGACCAATATCAAATCCTATCTCATTAACAGAAGATCATGGGTTCATGGGGAGAAGGGACAGGGTTAGCTATTGAAAGGTTCCAACACCATAAGCCAAATCAAAATCAGTTTCACAAGCTGGTAAAGCTCTCTCCATTGCTATAGAAATTTTGAAATTTAGTTATGGGAGTTACCTAATTTTGTCTTTTTCTTTCTATATACCCTTAGATATGCTTCCAACACAATCAAATGTACATAAAATCTTAAACAATGTACATTAATTTTTTTTCTTTTTAAAAATTCATTTTTGGGCTTCCCTGGTGGCGCAGTGGTTGAGAGTCCGCCTGCCGATGCAGGGGACACGGGTTCGTGCCCCGGTCTGGGAAGATCCCACATGTCGCGGAACGGCTGGGCCCGTGAGCCATGGCCGCTGGGCCTGCATGTCCGGAGCCTGTGCTCCGCAACGGGAGAGGCCACAACAGTGAGAGGCCCATGTACCGCAAAAAAAAAAAAAAAAAAAAATTCATTTTTATCTATGGGGAATACAAATACTATGGTATCACTCACTTTGGGTCAATTTTTAAGTCAGTGACAACTCTGGATATGTACTCACAAAGGCTATACCTTAACCTTGAAACCATGTGAGGGAGTAAAACCCCATGAAATTTCAAATGCTTCGTCCAAATTTTTGGGGAAATGCCCAAATCATGTCAAGGGCATAATGATTCAACTTTCAATGTAAAAAGGGGTTTGACCTAAAAGGAATAATCCGATGCTCATACACAAGCACAGATAGCTACATTTTTATTTTCATGATTTTAGACAAGAATGCAAGATGACTATTCAATGAATACCTTCCAATTCTACACCAGAGATTAACATATTTGCATGTATAGGTTTAAACTGTATTAAGCACTACGGGGAATAAGTAATATAAAATACCAAACATATAACCTGTTCTCAAAGAACTAACAAGTGACCTGCTTATTTAGATTATGATCTGAGTAGAATTTGGGTATGTAGTTAAATTTAAAATAAACTTCAAGAGTTCTAAAAGCACTACAAAGAATTACAAATATGTAAAAGAGGTCAGGATCTGGTGTCAGACTGAATGGATTCAACCCCAAATCTCCTACCTATGTGGCTTCAGTTAGTAATTTCACTTTGCTTGAGCTTCACTTTCCCTCTCTGTAAAATGGGCTCATATGAAGACTGGATGAGATCATATGAAGCAGAGCCTAGCACACACTACCTACTGGAATATTAGCCGCTATAAATTTCTATTATTTATTATTGGGGAAATATCCCCATGTGAAAAAAACGAATATTAGTAGTCAAAAAAATTAAATTCTTTCAGGCTTGACTCAAACCAACCATCTTGCTGGAATTTGTCTCTGAAGTTTTTAAACACCAAAATCCTGAGCCGCAGCGTCTGTGTCCCTGCCTGGGTTGTGTCCGGCTCAGCTGTGCTTTTCCCTTCGCTGCCACATGTAGCAATGAGATCTGCTCTGTTCCAGTCTTTTCCTTTGCAGCTTCTCCTCCTGTTAATTAGCTGTGTCAGCGCTGGCAGGCAGCTCTTCCTCCACCCTAATATGCTGTGTTCTAAGAATTTTGCATCATTTCTGAACAAATGTCATATAGATGGTACTACGGAGCTCATGTCTAGAAAACTGGCTCTTAACATACGTTTATCAAATGTGTTGTGACTTTTCTGACACTAAAGCAAAAAAAACATGTTGATCAGGAATAATTCATTCTTTTATTTATTTATTTATTTTTGCGGTACGCGGGCCTCTCACTGTTGTGGCCTCTCCCGTTGCAGAGCACAGGCTCCGGACGCGCAGGCTCAGCGGCCATGGCTTACGGGCCCAGCCGCTCCGCGGCATGTGGGATCTTCCCGGACCAGGGCACGAACCTGTGTCCCCTGCATCGGCGGGCGGACCCTCAACCACTACGCCACCAGGGAAGCCCTAATTCATTCTTTATATAAAATGTTTGAAACTGTTTAGCCTTTTATCGGAATTTCATTTGGAAAATAGCAATCCTTCTACAGATTTATAACTTATGTTCCTCTGATTATAACCCAAATCATTTCTTAACCCTTTCATTACTTAAGCAAATATTCAATTACATTTTACTGTATAATAGAGTGGGCATAATATTTTTATGATCTAAAATAAAATATTTCATTCTATGTGACTAATATACTTTTCTATTTGTTCAAATTGAATATGAAAAACTAGAACAACTTCTGCCTACACTGTATTTCAACTGTTATTCCCTGCAATTGTATATAACATCGGTGTATTATTAAAAAATTCTAATTCCTAAACATTTGGACTTACATAGAGGATACACCTGAAAGTGATTATTTGATTTACAAAATAAATTTTTATTATTTAAAAGAAAAAAGAATTCAGTTCTTTCAGACATTAAGAAGAAACTTTGAAAGGCTGAGTCTTTTAAAAATTCCCCACCAACAGCTCCTAGGGATCCTGAGTCTGGTGATGTTTGACATTGAATACAATGAGTGCAATACATCACAAAAGCATTCCCCCCAAAATTGCCAGTGCTCTCAGGCCCTGAGCCCTGGACCCTTTCCTCTTCTGTAACCAAGATCATCATTAATCATCCCCACCGCTCAGTTTTCTTCACTCATGCCTTACCTCTAACAAAAATAATCATTATTATTACGTGCTTTAAACTCTGCTTTTTACTTCTGCTATCACCTTGTGGTTGGGGCCCTGGTGACAGGTGCTGTGGAACAGCAAGGATGTTTAGAACACCAACAGTTCAACAGAGCCCTGCTTAACCGCCCAATAGGAAAGGGACCATTTCCTACATCAGTGAGAAGTGGCAGGTGTCAGTGACATCTAAGTTGCATGCTTCTCTCCCTCTTTTCCTTTTTTGTGCTAGAGAGACAAGTGCTGAAATTAAAAAAACCTCCCCATGCCTTGCAAGAAAACAAAATGGGCATTGTTAAAACACATTTATCGGGCTTCCCTGGTGGCGCAGTGGTTGAGAGTCCGCCTGCCGATGCAGGGGATGCGGGTTCGTGCCCCAGTCTGGGAGGATCTCACGTGCCGCGGAGCGGCTGAGCCCGTGAGCCATGGCCGCTGAGCCTGCGCGTCCGGAGCCTGTGCTCCGCAACGGGAGAGGCCACAGCAGTGAGAGGCCCGTGTACTGCAAAAAAACAAACAAACAAACAAAAAACACATTTATCCTTTGAAGTATTTTGATTCACTGGGTGGACGTTTTACTAAAGCAACAATTTTTGGTAAAGTGGTTGCTGAAAGTGAATTATTCCTGAGCATTTTCACTCCTTACATTAACTGAATAAGAAACGTCACACGGGTAAAACATTTAACTCTCAAAGCTCAGAAAAGCGTCACGGGGACCAAGTTTCTTACCTACAACAATGCCATAGGAAAAAAACAGAAAGTAGATATTGGGGGCAAAACTGCTCAACATGAGGCCTCCTGCCACCATGAAGCCACTGAAGATTGTCACGGCTCTTGCTCCAAAAGATGAGACACACAGGCTGCACACGGGACCTAAAATCATAAACGAAACCTTCACTTATTTAACAGTAACCTCCTCTCCACATCCTATCATCCATCCGAAATTTAAAATGATTCCTTCCATCGTAAAACCACAACAGCAATAATAAGCTACTGTGTGTTCACTACGGGTTGGACACCGTGCTACTTCACATAAACAATGTCCCTTCATTATAATCTCACTGCTTTCCTGGGAGGTAGGTGCTTTCGTTATCCTCGCTTTTCTGATAAGGAAATTAAAGTGTCAGAAGACGAAGGTCACATAGCTAAGAAATTGGGGTTCTGGAGTCAGACTTTATTAAATTTTCAATGAGAGTAACAGCGGCAGCCACCCTCAGAGTAACAATTAAGAAGTAAACACCCAGGCCATCTGGCTGTTGAGTCCATCAGCTTAACCGCCACACCCTTCTGAGGATTTTGGTCTCCTGTACTTGCCATGCATCTTTTCTACCCAGAGCTCCTATTCAGCACAAGGCCTGTCATATAATTGATGGTAAAAATAAACTTAATGATTGACTCAATGCTATCCATAACATCCTTATAAAGGGATAAAGTGAGGGTAGTTACTCCCTTCCTAGAGAAGATTTTGGCAGGTGGGGGCAAATGCCTCTATCCTACCCACCCGGGCATGACTTTGTCAGTATCCCTGTCCTACATACTACATGTAACCTGGAATTTGGGGGAGGAAGTGCACTGTTGACTGACAGGTAAAAGGGACCATTACCTGGACCAGTTCTCTGCGGAAGTGGGCAACTGCTCATGTACTGGGATTTAAGTGATAGTGAAATTCTCTCTCACTAGCACTGTACCTTGACAGTATCTACAACTACGGAGCTTACCATATTAGAAATAAAAGGACATGAAGGGTTACTCAGCCCAGTAGTCTTATTTACATGGAAGGAAACCGAAGCTCAGAAGGGTTGTCCATGCCATGGTTAGAAGAAAGAGCCCAACATTTAAAAGCAAAGAGAAACATCTTCATTGAGTTCACAACAACCTTTCAAGGTACAAATCATTATTCCCAATTTTTAAAAAGCATGCTCACCAGAATGGCAAAAGGCAGACAACAATAAGTGTGAGCAAGGATGTGCAGCAATCCTCCCATAAACTGCAAGCGTGATCTCCCAAAGCGGAACACAGCGCTGTATGACTCCGAAGTTCTACTTCTATGTACACCTACACCCAAAGTCACGGACATAAATGGTCATAGCAGAACTAGTCATAGTAGCCAGCACCCACAGATCCAGATGTTCCTCAGTAGTGGAAAGTATAAGTAGATTCTGGTGTATTCATACAATGGACTACCATATGGCCATGAGAATGCATGACCTACAGCTACACACAGTAATGCAGATGTATCTCACAAATGTATGTGGAGTGAAAGATACAACAAGAAAAAGGACACATTGTGTAATACCAATCATAAGAAGTAAAAAACAGACAAAATTAATCTACAGTCAGAAGTCAGGACAGTGGGTCTTTGGTAGGGAGTAGGAAGCTATAACCAGAAGGAAACACAGCCCAGCTTCTAGGTACTGCTAACGTCCTGTTTCTGGGTGTGAATGTGCTCATTACATGGGTGTGTCTGGTTTGTAAAAACAATTC
Organism: Delphinus delphis; assembly: GCF_949987515.2. Classification (NCBI taxonomy): domain Eukaryota; kingdom Metazoa; phylum Chordata; class Mammalia; order Artiodactyla; family Delphinidae; genus Delphinus; species Delphinus delphis. The sequence continues at coordinate 72,255,501 of NC_082698.1, read as the reverse complement.
ACTGAGCTATACTCTCATGATATGCACATTTTTCTGTACATATCTTAAAACATTTTAGAAAACCTCAAATGGAGAGATAGTGTCATCCATCCACAGTCTCACTGTTAGCAAGTGGTGGAGCCAGGATCTGATGATCCCAAGCCCGTTCTTACCAATAACAGAGAGTCTCTTAAGCACGTATTTAAGACCAGGTTATGACCACTGAGATACCACCAGCTTTCAATGCCTAGAGCCATCCCACATTCCTCCCTGGTCATGAATTGGCCCCTGTCATTTCAAGCCCTCTTGTATGAGCCAGTATGGAAGAGCAGACTGATATATTTACAAGACAGAGGGGAATATTCTACTCCAGTGTTTTAGGAGGAAAATCCATTTGAAAGACCAAACTTATCTGACAGTTGAGCTATGTGTATACCCAACGAGAAACACTTAGATACTTCAAAAATAGAAATGATTTTAAGAGTCAAATTTCATAAATGGATGTTGACATCATAAAGTCATGACCCTTCTATGTTGTTTACCAAATTGTATTGACACTGACAGTCAGTGTTTACAAATTTAACAGGCACATGGAGTTGAAATAGAGATTGTTACTGGCATACTTGAAAAGTTTCAACTTTCATCCTCGAAGCAGGACTTTAAATTTATGCTCCTTAAGGCATGTTAACTCTACAAGGAAACTCAAAGTTTGGGAAGATGGGGGTGGGGTGAAGGGTAATAATTTTCACAGCATGTACAACCAAAACCACTATTTTATAAAATGTATAATATTATCATCGATTTTGTGATAAATTCTTAAATCATGTTTGCCTAATACATGATTCTTTGAATAACATTAAGCCTAAGGAAGAAATGAGCAGAAATTCTTTGACAGATGAAAACAGCAAATTGAAAACTGGTTTTAAAAAACTTCTCACCTCACACCTGTCTGGCCTTTATCAAAAAGATAACAAATAACAAGTGTTGATAAGGATGTGGATAAAAGGGAACCCTCATGCACTGTTGGTGGGAAGGTAAACTGGTACAGTCACAATGGAAAACAATATGGAGATTCCTCAAAAACTTAAAAAGAGAACTACCATACGATCCAGCAATTCCACTCCTGGGTATTTATCCAAAGAAAACAAAAACACTAATTTGAAAAGATATATGCATCCCTATGTTCAATGCAGCACTATATACAATAGCCAGGATATGAAACCAACTTAAGTGCCCATCAATAGATGAATAGATGGGGTATATATATACAATGGAATATTACTCAGCTATAAAAAAAAGAATGAAATCTTGTCATTTGTGACAGCATGGATGGACCTAGAGAATATTATACTAAGTGAAATAAGTCAGACAGAGAAAGACAAATACTGTATGATTTCACTCACATGTGTAATCTAAAAAACAAAACAAATGAAAAAACATATTTACACAGAAACAGAGTCATAGATACACAGAGTCAGAGAACAAACAGGTGGTTGCCAGAGGGGAGGGGCGTAGGGGGAGAGAGAAATAGATGAGGGAAATTAAGAGGTTAGAACTTCCAGTTACAAAATAAATGAGTCACAGGTATGAAATGTACTGTGTGGGGAATATAGTCAAGAATTATGTAATGTGTTAGTATGGTAACATACTGTAATTACACTCATTGTGGGGATCATTTTAAGATGTGTAGAAATATCAAATCACTATGTTGTGTACTGGAACTAATATAGTGTTGTAAGTCAGTTATACTTCAAAAACAAACAAGCCAACAAAAAGGCTCATAGAAAAAGAGATCAAATTTGTGGTTAACAGAGGTAGGGGATGGGGGAGGGGGACTTGGATGATAGTGGTCAAAAGGTATAAATTTCCAGTTATAAGATAAATAAGTTATAAGATAAATAAATAAGATAAATAAGTTATAAGATAAATAAATTTCCAGTTATAAGATAAATAAGATAAATAAGATAAATTTCCAGTTATAAGATAAATAACTACTGCGCCCTGGTGGCGCAGTAGTTGAGAGTCTGCCTGCCGATGCAGGGGACACGGGTTTGTGCCCCGGTCCGGGAAGATCCCACATGCCGCGGAGCGGCGGGGCCCGTGAGCCATGGCCGCTGAGCCTGCGCATCTGGAGCCTGTGCTCCGCAACGGGAGAGGCCACAACAGTGAGAGGCCCGCGTACCGCAAAAAAAAAAAAAAAAAAAGATAAGTAAGTACTAGTGATGAAATGGACAACATGATAAATATAATTAACACTGTTGTGTGTTATATATGAAAGTTGTTAAGAGGGTAAATCCTGAGAGCTCTCATCACAAGGGAAAAAATATTTTTTTCTATCGCTTTAATCTTGTACCTATATGAAATGATGGAGGTTCACTAAACTTATTGTGGTAATCAATTCATGATCGATGTAAGTCAAATCACTATGCTGTACACCTTAACCTTATACAGTGCTGTATGTCAACTATATCTCAACAAAACTGGAAGAAAAAAAATTCTCTACTTTCACACCACCACCTGCTGCTTACTTAGAGGAAAAAATCTTGATGTCAGAGGTTAAAGACAAAGAATTTTAGAGCTGAATGGGGCCTTGGAAAGGGTCCAAAGACCTTATTTAAAAAATGATGAAACTGTAGTGTAGAAGGATCATGTGATTTGACCAAGAATCCATAGCTAATCAATGACAGGGCTAAGGCCAAAGTCAGCCCAGCATTCTTCCCAATTGAGATGTATTTCCATTGGTACCTTAATGTTTTTCTAGAAATATCAATTTAAAAAACACCTATGTACTTCTGTTAATATCTTACAGCCTAAGTAATTTTATGAATTTACAGAAGATGAAAACATGAGATTTATGTTCATTTTGGTGTTTAAAAGTTTAGAGCAAACTATTTTATTCTCATCCTCAGAACCAGGGTATTTCTAGACTTGATTGACACAGATTTAAACCACAATAGCCCCAGGTTTCATCAGTAACAATTAGGGCAAAGTATAACTGGAAGTGACCAGTAAGTCACTTCGACAAAACTGACACATTTATGTGTTTAGCTCTTCCTAGTAACAGGCAAGTTCTCCAAGATGATAAACCATAGATTACTCCTCGGCACTGGACTAGTTTCAATTCAAGAGATTCATTAAATCAAAGGACTACTCTCAGGGGAGATTTCTTATGAGGCTTCAGGTCTTTTACTTTGCAGAAGGGACCTTTGGAACAAAAGGTACTTGTAATATGAACCAGTAACTCCACTCCTTGGAATCTATAAAATTTTAGAAAAAAAGGGAGGGAGGAATGTCATCACTGGGTTGCCAATTTTCCTATTTTGACAAGTAAAGACATTTTTAAATGTAATAACTATCTATTATCACTGTCATTTCATTAAAGAGGAAGAAGGAATATTTTAATAAGGAAATAGTGAGGAGGATACAATTTCAGCGTAAAATGGAAGCCAGTAAGAAGTTACACACACACACACACACACACAGACACGCGCACACACACAGACACGCGCACACACACAGACACGCGCACACACACACACACTACATATCACTGCCTTTATATTCATTTTGTTTGTTTGTTTGTTTTGTAATGTATCAGTCTGGCTTTAGAGTCAGGATAATTTTAACCTTATAAACGAGTTTGAACAGTGTTCCTTTCTAGAAACCGAGAATGACCTCTGGGCAAAGGCTAGTGAAGAAATGAGGACTTCAGTCCTACAGCCACACAGAATTGAATTTTGCTAACAACCTAGTGAGCCTTATAATGGACTTTCCCTCAGTCTCTGGATAAGGGCCGAGAACAGCTGACACCTTGATTTTGGCCTTCTGAGGCCCTAAGCAGCGTACCCAGCCAAGTCTGCCAGACTTCTGTCCTGGAAAATGGTTATAGAAATTATAACTTTTCCTTAGTATACAAATTTAAAGCTTACATTGTCCACTAAGCACAACTTTGGCTTAATGAAAAAAATAATATATTATTTTCATTATCAATCAGTTCAAAAGAGTGCCTAATTTTCCTTGTGTTTTTTTTTCTATTTGAGGATTTTTATAAATAGGTGAAGAAATTTCCTAAAAAAAAAGAAGATAGTTACACACACACACTATATGTCACTGCCTTTATATTCATTTTGCCTTTCATAAAAAGTTTTCTTGAACTCACGGTTGTATGTGTATTGGGGTTTAGGGGCCATTATTACTATTACTTCCTTCTGTCTGGGTGATTAATCTTGATTGGTTGCATGAACGGAAAATGCTAAGTAGCAGAGCTAGCAATCAGAACAGAAGACGGGTCTGAGGATGGCAGGTGGCAGGTGGGGCACTAAGACGTATGCAGGGCTCTTAAATGATATTCCATTCTCCTGCATAGTAGCCTGGCAACATCTTTGGCACAATGTTGACACGTTCCCTCAAAAAAGGTAAGAACCTATATATTAGGGAGTAACTCTATAAACCAAGGGTCCCCAACCCCTGGGCCGCAGACCAGTACTGGTCCTGAGGCCTGTTAGGCACCAGGCCACACAGCAGGAGGTGAGTGGTGGGTGAGCGAGCGGAGCTTCATCTGCTGCTCCCCACCGCTCCCCATCGCTCCCCATCGCTCACATTACCGCCTGAACCATCTCCCACCCCATGGAAAAATTGTCTACCACGAAACCGGTCCCTGGTGCCAAAAAGATCAGGGACTGTTGCTATAAACCAAAGTGATGAATGAGGAACGAAAGGAGGATGCGGTCGGGCTTTCAAGCCCTACAACCTCTTAAATACAAAACGAAACAAAAACATAAAATCATTTGTTAATGGTCATCTGCAAATCAGACTGATTGATATCATTCTCAGCCAATGAGGGGAATTAAATGAAGGAAATGAAAATGAAAACTCTTGTGGAAAAAGTGTTTTGTTATGATCAAGGGTGAATTAGAAAATGAGAAGGATGAGAAGATGTGGCACATGTATACAATGGACCATTACTCAGCCATAAAAGAGAAAATAATGCCGTTTGCAGTGACATGGATGGACCTAGAGATGATCACACTAAGTGAAGTAAGTCAGACAAAGACAAATATCTGATACTGCTTTCTGTGGAATCTAAAAAATGGTACAAATGAACTTATTTACAAAACAGAAACAGAGTCACAGATGTAGAAAACAAACTTATGGTTACCAAGGGGGAAAGGAGGGGAGGGATACATTGGGAGATTGGGATTGACATATACACACTACTATATATAAAATAGATAACTAATAAGGACCTACTGTATAGCACAGGGAACTCTACTCAGTGCTCTGTAATGACCTATATGGGAAAAGAATCTAAAAAAAGAGTGGATATATGCATATGCATATGTATAACTGATTCACTTTGCTGTACGGCAGAAACTAACACAACACTGAAAATCAACTATACCCCAATAAAAATTATTTTTTAAAAAAAGAAAGAAAATGAGAAGGATGAGTTGTTCTAAGGAAGTGAGAATGATGTACACGTTAAGGGATGAAATTGTTTCCTTTAGCCCTTCAGGGTAATGTGGGAAGAAATGGAGTTAAATTTTTGCTGGCTATTAAAATTAATAGGAAGGGGCTTCCCTGGTGGCGCAGTGGTTGAGAGTCCGCCTGCCGATGCAGGGGACACGGGTTTGTGCCCCGGTCCGGGAAGATCCCACATGCCGCGGAGCGGCTGGGCCCGTGAGCCATGGCCGCTGAGCCTGCGCGTCCGGAGCCTGTGCTCCGCAGCGGGAGGGGCCACAACAGTGAGAGGCCCGCGTACCGCCAAAAAAAAAAAAAAAAAAAATTAATAGGAAGAATACACATCTTTAAAAGTTTGCTAGTAACATAAATTTAGGTCTGCATTAATCAAACAAAAGAGTAAATATTTGACCATTACCATTCCTTCACTATTTACCAAGCCTCCATTAGAACAGCACTGCTGCAAAACAGAAAGATAAGGAGGCACACATGGCATTTTAAACTTTCTACTAGCTACATTAGATAAATAAGAAGAGGTAAAATTGATTTCAATAATATATTTTATCTAACCAAATACATCGAAAACATCATCATTTCAACATGATTAAAGAGAGATTTTACATTCCTTTGTTTTATACTAAGTCTTTGAAATTCACTGTGTATTTGTTACACTTACAGCACATCTCATCTTGAACTAGCCACATTTCAAGTGTCCAACAGCCACATGTGGCCAGTGCTTACTGTACTGGACCACACAGCACTGGAGGCCCATATCATGGTAGATAAGGACACAGAGAAGAAGACGCAAAATTTCTGACCTAGACCAAAAGGCAAAACAAACACATATCAAAACCTAAGGCCATGGGCAATAAGCACAAAAGAAAGGTTCAGATCATGTGTTTGGGGATTTCAGAAAAGGGAGATCACCATGGGCCAAAGAACTGAGCCTTGAACTGGGCTGTGAAGTATTGTCAAAAGAGATGAAAATACATTCTAAATGGAGAGAAGAGAACCATAATGTGGTTCTCCAAGTTGTAATTTTTATAAGACAGCTTTGGAAAAGAAATTATTCCCTTTGGGAAAGAAATCAACTTCCATGCACTCCTCTCTCCCAAAAAGTTTCAGAGAGTCCCCAGAGTGGTAGGATGGCCAGGCCTACTGTCGTAAGTATGCTGACGGTACAATGAGAAATAAATTATAGCAGTAACCAGGCTGTGTGCTTGTAGCACTGCAAGGATTTCCTAAGACAGCAGATTGATTAGGCCCACGAGTCCTATCCCTCTACTTACAAGGCGGGGAGCCCAACAAACTGGCAGGTTTCTCACTTCTTACTACCCCCCCCCTTTTTTTTTTTAATTTTTGGCCACACCCCGCAGCATGTGGGACCTTAGTTCCCCGACCAGGGAGGGAACCCGCGCCCCGCACTGGAAGGCGGAGTCTTAACCACTGGACCGCCAGGGAAGTCCCTGAGATCAGGAATTTTAAGTTCATCTTCCTGAGGAAGAAAAAGGCACTACAGAACCACATCCACTCAAATCCTTGCTCTCAAGTATACCGATCACCTTGCTTATCGGTCGCTTTGGTGTATCATGTCCATTTGCCTTCTTCAAGTCAGCAAAACCTGCCAAGATTCTCACCAAACCCTAGACCTGCCCAACACACTGGGAATGGGCCAATGTAACAGAGTCCTTGTAGGAGGCAGGAACTCAGTCCTACGCAAGGAGTTAACAGGGGGTAAAACTGTACAGATAATGCTGAAAGCCAGCTCTGCCTACACTCACAACTCATGCAGCAAGCCTGTTGGCTATACTGACTCATTATATTAACCTGGAGATAGAGGTACTGACTCATTAGGGATTTGAAGATCTTTGGAGGAATTAAAGACAAAAAAAAGAGAGAGGGAGGGGACTGTTAAATCTATCTGGAGTACAAAACTACAGAACAAAAGATCTCCCTGCTGTATCAGCACCTCTGTGGTCAGAAAAACGGTCCCACCCTTCTCCTTGAATGTGAACCATAACACCCAACCAAAGCGTGCTTTCTCCCAACTTAAAACAACATAAGGCCATGATCGCCCTTTAGTTCAGTTACCTTCCATTCCTTCTGAATCCTTCGGGTTTCGACCAGAAAAACTGAACCAGAAGAAGACTTCCATTAAGAGATTTATTGCAAGGAACTGGCTTACGTGGTTTTGGGACCTGGCTAGGCAAGGACAGCATCCACAGGACTAGGCCTCAGGAAGGGCAGATTGGAACTCTCTCCCACAGGATGAAGCTATAGCCGTAGGCTGAATTCCTTCTTCTGGAAAAGCTCATTTCTACTCATAAAGACTTTCAGTGAATTGAATCCGATCCACCTAGATTATTTAATATAATCTCACTTACTTCAAGTCAATTGATTATGGACTTGGAGCGCATATAAGATACCTTCACAGTGATACCTCCATGAGTGTTTGACTAACCGTGGAATGCAGCCCTAGCCAAGTAGACACAGACGATCACAGCTCCTAACACATCACTCCTTCTCCAGCCAAACGTACTCTACCAGACGGCATCACCTGCAGCGCGATGCCAGGGCTTTGCATACGGGGACTCTGCGTGGACTGCCCTCTCCACGCCCATGCATCTGGCCCAGCCCACCCTCCCCTCTGGCCCACTTCACAGCCTATCTCTATAAAACTCCAGAGACTGCCTTGTTCTTGCTATTCTTGGTATTTGTGGTAAAGTCTCAAGGCATTACTACCCTTTTTTCCTGTCTCTGCCCTGAGACTCTAAATCTCTTATAGCAGAGATGATGTCTGGGCCTCCCTAACACACAGGAGAAGAGATTCTCTGAGTGTGCATGATGACGATGTATAACTGAGGGAGGCCGAATCCTTGATATCCAGCTTTATTCATCCTAAGGATCGTCTGGAAAAACAATTCAGATGAGAGGTCTACTTCTTAGTATTTTCTCAATTACTCAAGTTTCAAAGAGAAAGAATTAAGGTTATAAAGAGTATAAAGTTAAGAATTGCATGTCTTTCCGCTATTCTTAGCTACTGTCCAAATCTGGGTTTGATAAAGACAATGGGTGGGCCTTTAAATTCCAGACGCTTAGATACAATATTAACAGCTCTCCCTCCTGCCCATCCCCCTAGAAATGTCTTTGTCTTGCAGGCTGAAGGGTTCCTTTCTTTTGCAGATTCCAGTTTGGTTGGGAGAGTAATTTTATTTGTGGGGGATTGTTGTTCTTTAATAACTAATATTTGTTGAGTACCTACCACATGACAAGCACCATCTCGAGTATTCTACGTGGCAATCATATAAGGTAGGTACTTTTATTTTTTATTTGTTTATATTTTTGGCTGTGCCGCGCAGCGTGCAGAATCTTAATTCCCCAACCAAGGATGGAACCCACGCCCCCTGCAGTGGAAGTGTGGAGTCTTAACCACTGGCCCACCAGGGAAGTCCCAGGTAGGTACTTTTATGATCTCCAATTTCAAGATGAAGAAACAGACTTAACAGGTTAGAAAAACCATTGCTTGGGTGTCAATGTTTCTCTCCTTTTTTTTTTTTTTTTTTTCCAATCTTCCTCTTAGACAATGTGTTCATCTTGGGCAGGTCACTAAAATTTAAGGACAAGAATGCCTATTTCAGTGTGTTATTATGAGGATCAACCAGGATCAAGTAAGTGAAGGTGGCTGGTATCGAGCCAGGCACACAAGGGGCACTTTTTGAACTAAAGGGACAAGTACATGAAAAGCAGACTTTGTATGTTGCTTAGCAAATGTACCTGTGCTGTGCTGACTCAATTATAAATCTCCAGAGGTCGGATCACAGGACTAGTCAAGGATGACACCTACCAGGCCTTCTCTGGACAGAACTGCGTAAAGAAAACAACTCATGTTCCTCAGCTACGATATGGCTTGCTGCCTCAGAATCATCTGGGGAGCTAGTTAAAAAGAAGATTCCTGGGACCACCCTCCGTCCCCACCCCACAGCACTGATGAGTAAGAAATTGGCTTTTTAGACAAGCTCAAGTCATTCATATATACTCCTGATTTTAAGAGCAACTATCAAAGATGTATTTATGTAAATATATACATACACATATATATAAATTAAATTCATTTTTATCAAAAAGGATGCAAAGATGTCCGTTTATGTGTTCATTCCCCAGAATTGGGGCCACTGGACACAATCTGTCATGGTTTACATGGCATACACAGTGACACGTTCCAGCGGAAACCTACAAGAGCTCCCTTTATAAATATGTCGACACCAATATACATTTGAGAACCACCAAGGAGTGCAAGACTGCAATCTAAGTAGAGAGGGCTTAAGCCAGTGGTAGCTCCCAACTGAAAATCACTTTGGGGGCTTGAAAAAGATTCACGTATGTGGGCCCCACTATAGACTGACTGAATTGGAATGTCTGAGGGTCAAATCCAAGCATTTATATGCTGAAATCTTTCTACAGATGATTCTGATTATCTCCCTGGTTAAGAATCACTGACAATCGTGATGAGATGTACTCTTCCTATTTCCAAGGTAGGACCGATCCGTTTGTTTTTGTGTAGAAGGAAGTTGTCCACAAAGTAGATGATGAATGTGGCTCAGACACCGCTAGACCCCTCTTGCTAATACTGTATTACACAGCTTTCAGGATGTGTCCCTTAATTTATGCTATGAAGAGCCAAGGGAAGCCAACAACACGGATACTCAGTGGCCACTAACTAAAGTGCACACAGGCATGTGCACAAACACACACAAACACACACTCGTAAGTCTTAGCTCTCCAGTCATCATTTTTTTCTCACTGCTTCCTCATTCTGGAACCCTTTGGTCACCATATTCTATGTTTATTTGCAAAAGCTCTGATTAGCTGCTTCGAGTGTCTTCTCATCTAGCTGAAGACACTGAAGATAAGTTACTTGCACAAGGTCCCTCAGCTACAGGGTGGTACAGCCAGGACTCAGATTAGCTCTGACTTCGGCCCAACACTCCCCCAGTACTTGTTCATTCCCTGGACATTTGCTGGGATGCTCTCTCTCTCCAGCCCATCAAGCAGGGCTGGCCTCGTGGGCACGCAACCAATGCAGCTGCACTGGACTCAGCTCTGAGAAGGGCCATGCACTTGGTCTGCTGCCCTGCTGCTGCTGTCTTGAAATTCTTAACTTTTGTAACTGGAGGCCTTGCATTTTCATTTTGCACCTGGTATTGCAAATTATGTAGCTGGTCCCGCCTACAAGCGAAGGGGGCTGCTTGTGGCCCCTGAGACAGACTGGTCCATCCACTTAGGAACTTGCAGAAAGTAGAGAGCTGCAGTTCAGTTTTCAGAGTCTCAGCATCGGCTCTGACCACCAATACCCCATCCATCCCTAAGAAGATCTCAGCTTCCCTGAACACCTCAAACCCTCAAGTCTTACCTGGACAGACTTCCTGAAAAACAGTTTTGTTCTCCAAGCATGTGCTGACAGAGATAGCATTTCAATTACCCTTTGACCCGTGCTGGAAGGCAAGGTAATTGAATTTCTGTTTAACTTTGTATTTGCTAATAGAAATGATGACTAACTGGGACTTCCCTGGTGGTCCAGTGGTAAAGAATCTGCCTTCCAATGCAGGGGACTCAGGGTTCGATCCCTGGTCGGGGAACTAAGATCCCACATGCCACGAGGCAACTAAGCCCGCGCACTGCAACTACTGAGCTCTTGCGCCTCAGTGAGAGAGCCTGCGTGCCGCAAACTACCGAGCCCATGTGCTCTGGAACCCGCACGCCACAACTAGAGAGCCCACGCGCCCTGGAGCCTGCCCACTACAACTAGAGAGAGAAAACCTGCCGCTACAACTAGAGAGAAGCCCGCACGCCACAACGAAGAGCCTGCACCACAGTGAAAGATCCTGCATGCCTCAACAAAGATCCCGCATGCCACAACTAAGACCCGACACAGCCAGAAAAGAAATGATGACTAATTGGAGGACATTTAAAAATTCTCTTCTCACCGGATCATTTTCTAAAAATTATATTCTCAAACATATCAATCATCATCCACTTGTACTTTGACAGCTTTACAAACAATCCACATTTTGAAAAACTCTTTCAAACAAATCTTGGCAAATGTTTCCTGCTTTTCTGACGCTTATAATGACAGTGTTATTTTCATTTGTTTAGTTACGTTTAGTTCTCTTATCTGACATGGCCACATGATCCAGCATTGTTTTTCAAGTCTTGTTTTTAATATAACAAAGTAATTCATCAATTGGAAGCAACTATTTTTGTTTTGTTTTGTTTTAAGAAGTCCCCTTTAGTGATCAGGAAAGATAACAGATTTAAAAGAAGGAATGGCCAATGCATTTTCTTTGTAAATCATTTTAGAGTTGAAAAATACCTTATAAATCACTATATTCACTGTCCTTATTTTCCCCATAAGAATAGAGATTGTAAAAAAATAAAATAAAATAAAAAGAATAGAGATTGTGATTTGCTCAATGAATCATGTAAAGGTCATAGTTCAGGATTAGACTCCAGGGCTGCATCTTAGCATATCTGTTCTTTTAAAAAAATTTTTATTGGGGTATAGTTAATTTACAATGTTGTGTTAGTTTCTGCTGTACAACAAATTGAATCAGTTATACATATTCATATCTCCACTCTTTTTCAGATTCTATTCCCATATAGGCCATTACAGAGTATTGAGCAGAGTTCCCTGTGCTGTACAGTAGGTACTTATTAGTTATCTATTTTATATACAGTAGTGTGTATACCGCATGTCTGTTCTTAACTAGTTCCAAGTAAGTTAGACTGATGATCACTAAATACTACTGCAGAGCTCAAACTATGACTCCAGAAATTGAAGTGCATATGATTTTTGTCCTTAAAAAAAAAGCCTCTCTACTGTGCTGTCTAAAGGTGTTAAGAATCACTATTATATCATACTTGATGAATGTTTATCAAGAATATTACTTTTGGGGCTTCCCTGGTGGCACAGTGGTTAAGAATCCGCCTGCCAATGCAGGGGACACGGGTTCGATCCCTGGTCCGGGAAGATCCCACATGCCACGGAGCAACTAAGCCCACGCGCCACAACTACTGAAGCCCGTGCGCCTAGTGCCCATGAGCCACAACTACTAAGCCTGCGAGCCACAACTACTAAAGCCCGCGCGCCTAGAGCCCGTGAGCCACAACAAGAGAAGCCACCGCAATGAGAAGCCCTCGCACCACAACTAAGAGTAGCCGCCGCTCGCTGCAACTAGAGAAAGCCCGCATGCAGCAACGAAGACCCAACGCAGCCAAATATAAATAAATAAATAAAATAAATTTTTAAAAAAAGAATATTACTTCTGGAGACATTTTATGAAGGTCACACAAAATGCATCACATACATCTTACACATAACACTATATTTAAATCCTTAATGTCATGATCATTGTTGAGAAGGGACTACTCTTTGTCATATCAACTTTTTCTTAAGAAGGTGACACAAATGTAGGACATGCAGTATGATCACGGTGTATCCGAATCAGAGAGGAGTAATTATGAATCACAGAGGAACTGTTCCCAGGACTGCTGAAAAATATTTGGTCCTTTGGTCACCAGCATTCATCGGACATACCTGGATCACTGCCCTCATACCCCTGTATCTTTCTTATTTGTGGAAACGTGTGTCTCACTAGACTGAGCCCCTTAAAGGCAGAAATGACCTGTTTGCCATTCATCCTTTCATATCCAGCATCTAAAACACTGCCTGGCACACAGGAGCAAATAAATATATAAAGCAATGAATGAATGGACAACTGAATCTCTGATGGAATTCCTGTATTGTCACATAGATTTAGGACAGTGAAAGAGTGGTTTATAATCTCAGTGAAGGCAGCAAAGTAGGTGCTATACTTTCAAAAAAGAAAATAGCCTCCTATGTCTTGCACAATGTGAACGATGCAGCAAATGTAATTAAATGATTAACGAGTGAGGAGAAGCATAAGTTTCTCCACTTACTTGCAAGCAAGCCAACTCCACTTGCAAGGGATCCGACCCAGGCTGTTTTCCCCTTCCCTTCACCAAAGGCGTCCAGCCATTCTACGTACAAGACGCCAACAGCTAGCGGAGATCCGTAACACAAAAACTGAGTAAAGAGGGAGGCCAGTACAATCACCCAGCCCCAGCCACCGTCAGGTGGCTTCTTAAATTCCATTGTAATGTGAGATCAAGGCGGTGTTTCTCTGTAGGTCCTAAGCAAAAACAAAAAGAAAAAAAGAAAAGCATATTTAGAGTGTAGCGAGGCATGGTATTTTAGATTAAAAATATCTCCTCCCAAATTGAAACATAAAAAAATTCTCTAAAAATATAAGAGGAAAAGGATAAAATATCATCGATATACCAAGTTAACTTTAAAATTTTGATTTCTGATTTGAATAAGTAATACTTCCACATGTTTCCAAAAAGATGTTTTTTATATCATAAAAAGGATAAATTCGGAGTTTGGGATTAACATATACACACTACCGTATATAAAACAGATAACCAACAGGGACCTACTGTATAGCACAGGGAACTCTATTCAATATTTTTGTAATAACCTAGAAGGGAAAAAGACTCGGAATCACTGTGCACCTGAAACTCACACGACATTGTAAATCAACTATACTTCAATTTTTTAAAAAGGCATGGAGTGTAGGGTGTAAAGTCTTCTTCCCAAACTTGCCCCCGTTCACCAGGTTCCCACCCCAACCCAAGCACAGGAAATCACTGTTTTTGGTTTCCTGTGGCACGTTGAGTTCCCCAGGACACACTCTTACTTATTAGCAAGGGGAGGTTTACTAAAAGTGTTCTCTTTCTATGGAAGAAACCAGACAGCAGCAGGAGAAGGTAAATTACCATGCAGCTTAAGGAAGGGGATTTCTAAAGCTGGCTGACCCTTCAGAGTTGCCCTGAGTTGGGGGTGGGAAGCTGGCCCTTCACACCCCCATGTTGCTAATTCACTGATTGCAGGCCACCCCAGAAGGGGGCATGACCTCAGGTGAGGTGACTCTCTTCAAAAGAGGCAATCATTACCCATGGGGTTTGTTCCCTGAAGGACATCTGTCAGCAGCCCTTCAGCTGCTTCAGCAAGAAATCTTTCATTCCTAAGGGGGTCTGGAGGCAGCACATCACAATGTTCACACTCGAGTATCCTTCCAGAGTTTCTTTATGAATATGCAAGCAAAACCAAGCAAACAGTCTTAGATTTCCTTTTTTCAACAAAAGTGGATACTGTACATTCTGTTCCATGCCTTGTTTTATTCGCTTAACATCCTTGGGAACGCTTCCCTATCAACACATAGTGAGCATCCTTAGTCTTCTTTCTTAAATACACACATATGGCTGTATACTTGTTTGTTTGTTTTCCTTATTGAATAGGCAAAACATTCACATCGTTCAAAAATGAAAAAAATGACAACGAATATACAGTCTCCATCTACCTAGTTCCCACCTAACTTCCATTCTCTCCACCAGTAACTAACGCTTCTTGTTTCTTTTATATCCTTCCAGAATTAATTTATGAGTACATAAGCTAACTCATATACAGATTTCCTCTAATTTTTTTTTTTTTTTTTTTTTTTTTTGCGGTACGCGGGCCTCTCACCGTTGTGGCCTCTCCCGTTGCGGAGCACAGGCTCCGGACGCGCAGGCTCAGCGGCCATGGCTCACGGGCTCAGCCGCTCCGTGGCACGTGGGATCCTCCCGGACCGGGGCACGAAGCCGTGTCCCCTGCATCGGCAGGCAGACCCTCAACCACTGCGCCACCAGGGAAGCCCTCCTCTAATTTTTTACACAAAAAAATAGCATATTATATACATTGGTGTGTGTCTTGCTTTTTTTCACTTGACAAATACCTTGCAATGCATACATAGTAACCTTCCTCATCCTTTCTTTCTGCTACATTGTGTTCCAGTAATTCTTAATTGTTTAACCAGTCCCCATGGCTTCCAATGAAAAACAATGCTTCAGTGAATAACCTTACATACACATTTATCTTTCTACATACCTGTCAGGAATTGCTGAGTCAATTACAAATATACATTTGTAGCTGTAATTAGCATTAGCAAATTGACTTCAAGGGATTAAACGGATTTACAAGATCCCCAGCAACTTTGGGTGTGTTGTGAAACTTTTGATTTTTGCCGATTTGTTCGCTTTAAAACAGTATTTCATTATAGTTTTAATTTGCATTTCTCAACATTCTCTGAACGATGTGTGTCGTTCCATAGGTGAAAAGCCATTTGTAATTCGTATCTAATTCTTGGGAATATATGGGTGTTTCTGGATTTTTCTTTCTGTTCCACTGATCCGTCTATTCACTCACCAAATCACATTTGTTTAACTACTAAGTCTTTTTTTTCTTGCGGCTGCGCCACGAGGCTTGTAGGGTCCTAGCTCTCCGAGCAGAGATTGAAGCCGCGCCCTCGGCAGTGAGAGCGCAGAGTCCTAACCACTGGACCACCAGGGAATTCCCTAAGTCTTTTTAATATATTTTAAGTCCCAGTGGAAATAGTTCCTTCCCTCTCTCTCCATCATTGCACACCTTTTCAATATTTTCTTGGTTCCTCGTTTGTTTACTTTTTTATATGAACTTCAGAATCAGTTTGTCTGCTTCTACAAGAAATCTGATGGTGTTTTCATTAGGACTGAGTTAAATTATAAATTGATTTAAGGAAAAATACTCCTTTTATGATGTTGAATCTTTCTATCTTCCATTTCATATCTTTCCATTTGTTCAAGTCTACTTTTGTGTTCTTAGTGTTTAAAATTTTCCCCAACGTTTCTGTTTATTTTATGTTTATATATCTTATCCATTTTGCTAATATTATAATTGGGCTTATTTCTTTGATTTGTCTTCTGTTTGTATGTGTAAAACCTATTACTATCTGTATGTTAATTCTGGACTCCACTACGTTACTATAAAATCTCTTGTTTGAAGTAGATTTTTGCATGATTCTCTTGGATACATACAATCTTTAATATAATACAGTTATATAACCATCTACAAACAGTGGTAGTTTTACCCCCAACTTTGGATTTTTATGCGTCTATCTAACTTCCTTCTTTTGCCTTTGAGTGGGACAAGCATCCAGAATAACGTTAAATAGTAAGAGTACACATCGTTGTCTACTTCCTAAATTCAATGGGAAAGCCTTCAAGTGTCATGGTGCTGCTTCCGAGGCTGAGATAGATATATTTCACAAAGTTAAGAAAAAAAGTTTCTACTTTTGAGTATTATAATTAAGTTTGTTTTTTGTTTTTTTTTTTTTTTTTTGCGGTACGCGGGCCTCTCACTGTTGCGGCCTCTCCCGTTGCGGAGCAACAGGCTCCAGACGCGCAGGCTCAGCGGCCATGGCTCACGGGCGCAGCCGCTCCGCGGCATGTGGGATCTTCCCGGACCGGGGCACGAACCCGTGTCCCCTGAATCGGCAGGCGGACTCTCAACCACTGTGCCACCAGGGAAGCCCTATTATAAAGAATGTTTATTAAACTTTTCTGAAATGCATTTCCAGTGCATAGGGAGACAATTATGATTTGCTCCTTTTAATTTTCAATATACCAAAATCTGTGTTTTCTACTAGTGAACCATACTTGAATCAGTAGACTAAATCCTCCCTGGTTCATCCCCTACTTGGATTATGTCAGTCTATTTGAGGGAGGGTTAAATTCATAAGTGAGATTTGTCTCTTTTTGTTTTTAATTTTGACTAGGTTTTGGTATCAAAATGACATTTTAAAGGAATTTGAAACATTCATTCTTTCTAAGTTCTGAAACAGTTTACATGGCAATGGATTTGGAGGCCCAGGCCTGAACTTCCTGCCCCCAACAGGGCCTCCCACTTAACCCTCACCTCCTGTCTCTCTTCACCATGCCAGGTTTACAGTCAGGTTCAACAGCCTTCTTTGCGCACAGATTTTTGCCAAACCATCCCCTTGGCTGTAGTTTCATCAGATAATAGGTA
Source organism: Delphinus delphis (assembly GCF_949987515.2). Taxonomy (NCBI): domain Eukaryota; kingdom Metazoa; phylum Chordata; class Mammalia; order Artiodactyla; family Delphinidae; genus Delphinus; species Delphinus delphis. The sequence goes on along the minus strand of NC_082698.1, from coordinate 72,238,100 downwards.
AAGAGAGTAGGAATATCATTCATCCATTCATGCATATCCCTAATTAGATGGTGAGGCATGTGGCTACCTTAAGAGAGTCCTAGTTACACCCATCAATTTACCTGAGCCTCGGTGAATCTCTCCATTTTGACATTCAAAGCCCTGGGGAAAAATCACGTCACCACCTGCCACAGGATTTTGTACGAATTAACTTTCAATATTTCGTAACTGAAAACTGAAAGATATTACAATTTGTGCACAAAAGCGTGGAGTCTAAAATCCAGTCTCCCAGAACACGATTGTGTTAGCAGGCAGAATACTCTAAACTTCCAAATATCAAAACCCTCTGAAGTGTTCAGATATGCCCCTTCATCAGAAGTTTACTCTCTCCAGTACCTACTCTATTGTAAAAGTAAATAATAAAATTCTGTTCCTCCTAATGACAACGTAGTACTCTGAAATTCCTGTTTAGAATGCCTTTTAAAGAAAAGATAGCCTTAATTTCCTAAACTAGATAATATATGGTAGCAATAGCCAAACACCTAATGAGACTAAAAGGCTGTATAAAAACAAATGCATAAGACACTGTCCTTCATTGAAATCTTCAAATTACAGCACTCCAGGAAAAGTACACTTACAAAGCACAGCACCACAATCATAAATAAAGCCAGTATTTTCTGGAGGGCAGGGGGAAGGCAGTGAAAGGGTGAGGAACATCTCCCTTGCCAGTTTGCAAACCGAAGTAGACAGAAATGCCTTTATACACCAAGTACCTTTGCCTTGCTTTGTTTTGCTTTGCCTCGCCTCGGGTGACATTTCAACACATAGGACAGAAGCCAGAGAAATTCTTCTCACAGTAAATATTTGGGAGAGCAAACCTTTGAAATACAAAGCTTCCATATATATCAACTTAGACTAGAAAGACGAGTTTTTATAAAGGGTTGGCTAAGAGCTTCTGACCTTTAATTGTCACATAGTTTGAGATACTTGTAGCCTGAAGAGAACATGGTGAAAAATACCATTTAGTGATTTCTTGTTTTCTGTCAGGGCAACACATTTCTCCCGTACTTTCCGCTATTCCTTAGATGTTGCCCACCTGCTAGTTCTCTGATATTCTATGTTCTGCAAGGTGATTTCACAAATAGACTAGCCTTTCCTCCCTGCTGTAATGGTACTCAATTTCCTTTGGAGCACGTGGATCTTCCTCATGGGTAGATGGTTGGTGGGACTATTAATCAAGGTTCCTTGATCTTGACCTATGGAGTAGAACCTGATCCAAACAAGGCCAGTAGGACCTCTCTCCCAGGATCCTGAATCTCAAGTGAAATCCTCTAATAAAAGAAAAATATTTGGAGTTTATTGATCCCAGTGGTGGTGCATTAAAGAAACCCTCTGTCAGATCCTACTACCTTTGCTCCCTAGGGATACCCAAGCCTGGTTTCTCCAGCCTTCCATTTCATTCTATGAGCTAACATAGTAAATTATTTTGTTAAGTTAGCTGGTATTTGTTTCTTTTAAGTGCAACAGAATAAACATGTTGTGAGTATGCAGTAATTTCAAGTTGATTATTTTAACCATCCGTACCCTGCTTGATCCTATCTGGGCAAAAGGTTAAGCTTAAGAGTATAGTCTATGACCCCAAATACAGGAAATAGAGATACGCCATACCTTTTTTTCTGAAAATTTCATCTTATTAATCCTCCTCCTTGACAACTTATGATCCAATATGATAAAATGCCTTCCCTGGCATCCTTGTACATAAAAAGTCTAAATTAACTGAAATTTCCACTAAGCCCACTTATCCTAATATTTATAGAAATGCAGTGTTATAAAAATGGAATCTTCATTGAAAAAGCTTTTTGATCACTTTCAATTTAAATTATATTGCACTCAATACCAAAGGAAATCAGAAGGAAGATAAGACATCGCCCTTGCCATCTAGGAGCTTATAACCCCGTTAGGAAGGTAAGACACGCTCACAAGAGAGTATATAGTTACGTGACACAGAGGTGGGTAGATGGTAAACCTTCAGGAGTCAGAGGGAATGAAAGCAATCAGGGCAGGAGCAGGAGTGGAAGCCCTCACAAAGCAGGTTCGTTCTAAAGAATAATGTAGAGACTCATGAAAGGGGGGCTCAGACAAGAGGATCAAGATTAATATGGGTGTGGAATCAGGAAAAGGCTTAATAGGTTTCGTGTAAAGTGAAGAGGGCAGACCTTACAAGGCTCCCAGAGGAAAATTAGAAATTCCTGAAACTTAACAGTAAAGTGTCTCAAGAAGCCTGTGTTTATAGCCCCAAGATAGGATTCTTTTTAGACTTTTTGTAATAAATCCTGGCACTAATAATAACCCATTTATATTATCTAAGTGGTGTGTTTTTTCCCTAAAAAAATAGCAAGATCAGTAAGTACCAGAACATGTTGTTTTATTCCATGAGTATATTCAAAGGTTTGGGAATGTATTCATATGACTGTATAAAAATATGCTTCTAGGAAACACATGCATTGTAGTATATTCTAGTACATCCTTTGAGAATTTGGAATCTTTTAACCTGTGTTAACAAATTCAGACTCTGCATGACAAGACGTCTTATAAAATTCAAAATTAGAAGCCATTTTGAAAGACAATTTGAACAGCACTGTAATTTAGGGGTAGTTTTGTCACACGACAGAGTCTGATGGGATATCACAAAATTAACTTTAACTTATAATTTAAGTGTATTTCTTATCTTTAACTTAAAAATTAAATGTATTCTGGAGAGCAGCCAAGATGACAGAGTAGAAAGACCCTGAGCTCACCTCCTCTCATGAGCACACCAATATCACAACTATCTGCAGAACAGCTGTCGATGAAAATGACTGGAACCTATCAGAAAAGATCTTCTACTGAAACCGAGCAGGACCCTGTGGGGCTCCTGGGCACGGACCCTTTCTCTCCCCCATTCCTTGTAGGGAATGACCTCCATGACCTTCTCTGAGCCCCAAAGGGCAGGTTCAAACAGTCGCTAATCAGGAGGAAGGGAGGGGATGTAGAGACGAAGGAGGAGCAGCTAAGAAACAACAGTGCAGCCTTGGGGCAGGGTCCTGTTCAGCCTGAAGGGATACACATAACAATATCTTTGAGCAATTTATAGAACTAAAGCCCCCAACAAATGGAAGATGTCAGCATTCTTCATTCCAGAGAAGACCACCTGGGACCAGATTAAAGGAACCAGAGAAGCTCATTAAAAGATTACCTGAGACCAGATTAAAGGAGTGCAGGCCCTGTACACATCCTAGTCTTATCAGCAACCCCACCCTTGAACCCTTGCTATAAAACTCCTCACCAAATCTCCCTGGGTTGGGACACACAGTTTTCGAGGGTGGGACGCTACTGTGTCCCCTTTTGCCTGTCAAAGCAATAAAGCTATTCTTTCCTACTTCACCCAAAACCCTGTCTCTGAGATTCGATCTGACACTGGTGCACAGAGGTCGAGCTTTCAGAATCACTACAACTAAAGACATAAAGAAAGAACCACAGTGACACGGATAGGAGGGGCAGACTTGTGATGTAATCAAATCCCATACCTCCAGGTGGGTGACCCACAAACTGGAGAATAACTGTACTGCAGAGGCTCTCCCACAGGAGTGAGGTTCTGAGCCCCACATCGGGCTCCCTACCCGAGGGTTCTGCACTGGGAAGATGAGCCCCCAGAGCATTTGGCTTTGAAGGCCACCAGGGTTTAATTTTGGCAGCCCCACAGGACTAGCAGAAATAAAGACTTCACCCTTAAAGGGTGAACACAGAATCTCACAGGCACTGGGATCCAGGGAAAAAGCGGTAATTTGATAAGAGCCTGGGCCAGGCCTAACCAGCTAGTCTTGAAGGGTAAATAGGTATGCACCCAACATACGAGCACCTCAATATATAAGGCAAATGTTAACAGACATAAAAGGAGAAATCAACCATGACACAATACTAGGGGATTTTAACACCCCACTTACACCAATGGACAGATCATCCAGACAGAAAATCAGTAAGAAAACACAGGCCTTAAATAACACTTTAGACCAAATGGACTTAATTCATATAGAGAGAGAGCATTCCATCTGAAAGCATTAGAATATATATTCTTTTCAAGTGCACATGGAACATTCTCCAAGATAAATCACATGTTAGGCCACAAAACAATTCTTGGTAAATTTATGAAAACTGAAATCATATAAAGCATCTTTTCCAACCACAACACTTTGAGGCTAGAAATCAACTACAAGAAAAAAACTGCAAAACACATAAACATATGTTGGCTAAACAACATGGTACTAAACAGCTAATGGATCACTGAAGAAATCAAAGAGGAAATTTTAAAATACCTAGAGACAAATGAAAACAAAAACGCGATGATCCAAAACCTATGACACAGCAAAAGCAGTTTTAAGAGGGAAGTTTATAGCAATACAAGCTTACCGCAGGAAACAAGAAAAATTACAAATAAACAACCTAAACTTATACCTAAAGGAACTGAAGAAAGAAGAACAAACAAAACCCAAAGTTAGTGGAAGGAAAGAAATCATAAAGATCAGAGCAGAGACAAATGAAATAGACATTTAAAAAACAATAGAAAATATCATAAAATGATACTAAAATCTGGTTCTTTGAAAAAATAAACAACAAAAACAAATATATACATTATGATGGTAATTCCCTGGTGATCCAGTGGTTAGCATTCCACCCTTCCACTGAAGGGGGCATGGGATCGATCCCTGGATGGGGAACTAAGATCCCGCATGCCACGTGGCATGGCCAAGAAAAAATAAAATAAAATTAAAAATTAAGTAAACAAAATTGATAAACCTTTAGCAGACTCATCAAGAAAAAGAGGGCGAGTGCTCAAATCAATGAAACTAGAAACAAAAAGGAGAAGTTACAACCAGCACCACAGAAATACAAATGATCATAAGAGACTACTATGAACAACTCTATGCCAATAAAATGGACAACCTAGAAGAAATGACAAATTCTTAGAAAGGTACAATCTCCCAAGACTGAACCAGGAAGAAACAGAAAATATGAACAGACCAATTACCAGTAATGAAACTGAAGCAGTAATTTAGTGCTCACTTCAGCAGCACATATACTAAAATTGAAGCAGTAATTTAAAAACTCCCAGCAGGGCTTCTCTGGTGGTGCAGTGGTTGAGAGTCCGCCTGCCGATGCAGGGGATACGGGTCCGTGCCCCTGTCTGGGGGGATCCCGCGTGCCGTGGAGCGGCTGGGCTCGTGGGCCATGGCCGCTGGGCCTGTACGTCTGGAGCCTGTGCTCCGCGGCGGGAGAGGCCACAGCGGTGGGAGGCCCGTGTACCGCAAAAAGAAAAAAAACCCAAAAAATTCCCAGCAAACCAAAGTCCAGGACCAAATGGCCTCACAGGTGAATTCTACCAAACATTTAAAGAGTTAACACCTATCCTTCTGAAACTATTCCAAAAAACTGCAGAGAAAGGAATACTTCAGAACTCATTCTATGAGGCCAGCATCACCCTGATACCAAAACCAGACAAAAATATCACAAAAACAGAAAATTACAGGCCACTATCACTGATGAACACAGATGCAAAAATCCTCAACAAAATACTTGCAAACCCAATCCAACAATACATTAAAAGGATCATACACCATGATTAAGTGGGATTTATCCCAGGGATGCAAAGATTTTTCAATATCTGCAAATCAATTAAAGTGGTACACCACATTAAAAAATACAAGAATAAAAACAATGTGATCATCTCAGTATATGCAGAAAAAGCTTTTGATAAAATTCAACATCCATTTTATGATAAAAACTCTCCATAAAGCCAGTACAGAGGGAACATACCTCAACATAATAAAGGCCATACATGACAAACCCACAGCTAAAATCATACTCAATGGTGAAAAGCTGAAAGCATTTCCTCTAAGATCAGAAAAAAGACAAGGATGCCCACTCTTACCACTTTTATTCAGCATAGTTTTGGAACTCCTAGCCACAGCAATCAGAGAAGAAAAATAAATAAAAAGAATCCAAATTGGAAAGGAATAAGTAAAACTGTCACTACTTGCAGATGGCATGATACTATATACAGAAGATCCTAAAGAAGCCATTAGAAAACTACTAGAGCTCATCAATGAATTCAGTAAACTTGCAAGATACAAAACTAATATACAGAAATTTGCTGCATTTCCGTACAGTAACATAGAAATATCAGAAAGAGAAATTAAGAAAATAATCCCACTTACTATTGTATCAAAAAGAATAAAATACCTAGGAATAAATCTACCTCAGGAGGTAAAAGACCTGTGCTCTGAAAACTATAAGATGCTGATGAAAGAAATTGAAGACAACACAAATAAATGGAAAGATATACCATGCTCTTGGATTGGAAGAATCAGTATTGTTAAAATGACCATACTACCCAAAGCAATCTACAGATTCAGTACAATCCCTATCAAAATACCCATGGCATTTTCCACAGAACTAGAACAAATAATTTTAAAATTTGTATGAAAATACAAAAGACCCCAAAGAGCTAAAAACAATCTTGAGAAAGAAGAACAGAGCTGGAGGAATCAAATTCCTTGACTTCAGACTATACTACAAAGCTACAGTAATCAAAACAGTATGGTACTGGCATAAAAATAGACACATATATCAAAGGAACACGATAGAAAGCCCCAAAATAAACCCATATACTTATTGTCAATTAACCTACAACAAAGGAGGCAAAAATATACAATGGAGAAAAGATGGTTTCTTCAATAAGCAGTGCTGGGAAAACTGGACAGCTACATGGAAAAGGATAAAATTAGGACATTCTCTAACACCATATACAAAAATAAACTCAAAATGGATTAAAGGCCTAAAGCTAAGACTGGATACTATAAAACTCCTATAGGAAAACAAAGGCAGAGCACTCTTTGACATACATTGCAGCAATATGTTTTGGATCCGTTTCCTAAAGTCAAGGAAATAAAAGCAAAACTAAACAAATGGAACCTAATTAAATTTAAAAGCTTTTGCACAGCAAGGACTCTCCTGGTGGCACAGTGGTTAAGAATCCGCCTGCCAATGCAGGGAACACAGGTCCAAGCCCTGGACCGGGAAGATCCCACATGCCGCAGAGCAATGAAGCCCATGCGCCACAACTACTGAGCCTGTGCTCTAGAGCCCGTGAGCCACAACTACTGAAGCCCATGCACCCACAGCCTGTGCTCCACAACAAGAGAAGCCACCACGAGAAGCCTGCGCACCACAACAAAGAGTAGCCCCCACTCATTGCAACCAGAGAAAGCCCGTGCGCAGCAACAGAGACCCAACGCAGCCAAAAATAAATAAGTAAAATAAATAAATTTATTTAAAAAAATAAATAAAAGCTTTTGCACAGCAAAGGAAACAATAAACAAAATGAAAAGACGACCTACTGAATGGGAGAAGATATTTGCAAATGATATGACTGACAAGGGATTACTATCCAACATATATAAACAGCTCATACAACTCAACACCAAAAATACAAAACAACCTGATATAAATATGGGCAGGGGCTTCCCTGGTGGCGCAGTGGTTGAGAGTCCGCCTGCCGATGCAGGGGACACGGGTTCGTGCCCCGGTCCGGGAAGATCCCACATGCCGCGGAGCGGCTAGGCCCGTGAGCCATGGCCGCTGAGCCTGCGCGTCCGGAGCCTGTGCTCTGCAAGGGGAGAGGCCACAACAGTGAGAGGCCCACGTACCACAAAAAAAAAAAAAAGAGAAAAAAATGGGCAGGGGCTTCCCTGGTGGCACAGTGGTTGAGAATCCGCCTGCCGATGCAGGGGACACGGGTTCGAGCCCCAGTCCGGGAAGATCCCACATGCCGCGGAGCAACTAGGCCCGTGAGCCACAACTACCGAGCCTGCGCGTCTGGAGCTTGTGCTTCGCAACAAGAGAGGCCGTGACAGTGAGAGGCCCGTGCACTGTGATGAACAGTGGCCCCCACTCGCCACAACTAGAGAAAGCCCACGCACAGAAACGAAGACCCAACACAGCCAAAATAAATAAATAAATTAATTAATTAATTAATTAAAATGGGCAGAAGAACTGAATAGACATTTTTCCAAAGAGGAAATACAGATGGCCAACAGGCATATGAAAAGGTGCTCAACATCGCTAATATCTTTCACCGGCCATGGCTCACGGGCCCAGCCGCTCCGCGGCATGTGGGATCTTCCCGGACTGGGGCACGAACCCGTGTCCCCTGCATAGGCAGGAGGACTCTCAACCACTGCGCCACCAGGGAAGCCCAACATCGCTAATACCAAGGAAATGCAGATCAAAACCACAATGAGATATCACCTCACACCTTTCAGAATGGCTATCATCAAAAAGAATATAAATAACAATGTTGGTGAGGATGTGGAGAAAAGGGAACCGTCATACACTGTTGGTGGAAATGTAAGTTGGTGCAGCCAGTGTGGAAAACAGTATGGATGTTTCTCAAAGAAATAAAAATAAAACTACCATATGACCCAGCAGTTCCAATCTTGGGTATATATCCCCCCCAAAACAAAAACACTAATGGAAAAGATACATGCACCCCAATGTTCATAGCAGCATTATTTATAATTGCCAAGGTAGGAAAGCTACCTAATTAAGGGTCCATCAACAGATGAATGAATAAAGAAGGTGTGGTATGTGTATACAATGGAATACTATTCAGCCATAAGAAAGAATGAAATTTTGCCATTTGCAGCAACATAAATAGACTTGGAGGGCATTAGGCTAAGTGAAATAAGTCAGACAGAAAAAGACAAATACTGTATGATATCACTTATTTGTGGACTCTAAAAAATATAACTAGTGAATACAACAAAAAAGAAGCACACTCACAGATACAGAGAACAAACTAGTGGTTACCAGTGGCTAGGGGGGAGCAATACAGGGGTAGGGGAGTGGGAGGTACACACTACTGGGTGTAAGATAGACTCAAGAATGTATTGCAGAACAGGGGTAATACAGCCAATATTTTGTAATAACTGTAAATGGAAAGTAACCTTTAAAAATTGTATAAAAATTTAAAAACTTTTTAAAAATAAAATCCCTAACGAAGTAAAAAAACTATTGATCTTTTTTAAAAAATCAAATATATTCCACATATTATAAACCTCCCGTGGATAAGAAAGGAGAACTTGAAGTAAAACAAACCATAATAAAATATCATTATTCAACAAAGTTCTATTATCATTAGTATAAAGGACAGCATGTCTCTTAAAGCTAGAATTTGTTTTGTTAAAGGGAAAGAAGAGTTAGGTAAATTCCAAGACATTTCCTTCGGAAAATGAAAAGGACTGCTGAAAGTCTACTTTTCACTCATGGTAAAATTTTAAGCTCCAATGTCTAGTACGGCATTCAGTTCGGTTCAAATGATGCCAAGTCTTTGTTATTTCCCTAACTCTACACTGGCTGAAAATTTCTATTCTCCCAGATATAGGATGTCAGAATTGCGTATTTGACGTTTATGAACATTTAATGTTGACACAGAAGCTTCCTGTCCCTGAAATGTATGCAAATGTTCTGTACTATTTTTTGCCAAATACAGAGTGATTTACAACTGTCTGATCTTATTTTCAGTTAATAGCTGCGTCTTGCCTTTGTTCCCCCCATAATTATTTTTCTCTAAAAACTTCTTTCTGAATGTTACCTTTAAATATCTCATTAAAGAGTCCCAGATATATTTTCTACTTGAATTACAGAAGTAGGTAAAAACAGCAAATTTTTATTTGAATCTTAGACACTACCAAATTATCTGGTGCTGAATTGTCACTTTAATTGAGAGCCTAGGATCATGGACTACATCCTGGGAAAAAATGGTTCATTCCAAGTTGATTTTGTCTTGATCTAGGCATCTGTGAGGAGCGTCAAAAGTCTGAATCATCCTGAGTTTCATGACCTTCCTTCAGTTACATTAATGCCACTCTTATTATGTGGGAAGCTCTAAACCATAGGCCAGGAGGTGGAGAATAGAAACGTTTCCATGCTGCTGGTGGGGATGAAAAGGCTGCCTCCACTTTGGAAAACAGTTTGAGGAGTGGGCATGGGGAATGACTGCTAGAGGGACAAGGTTTCTTTGGGGTGATAAAAATATTTTACAATGATTTTTAAATGTTTTAAAAGTAGATTGTGGGGCTTCCCTGGTGGCACAGTGGTTGAGAGTCCGCCTGCCGATGCAGGGGACACGGGTTTGTGCCCCGGTCCGGGAAGATTCCACATGTCACGGAGCAGCTAAGTCTGTGAGCCATGGCTGCTGAGCCTGCGCATCCGGAGCCTGTGCTCTGCAACGGGAGAGGCCACAACAGTGAGAGGCCCTCGTACCACAAAAAAAAAGTAGATTGTGGTACAGTTTGCACAACTCTTGAATAAAATCCACTCAACAGCACACAGTAAGTGGGGGCATTTTATCATATGTGAATTTTATCTCGATAAAGCTGTCAAAAGAAAACACATTCAAAAGCTCCTAGAGGGGCTTCCCTGGTGGTCCAGTGGTTAAGACCCTGCACTCCCGATGCAGGGGGCCCGGGTTCCATCCCTGGTTAGGGAACTAGATCCTGCATGCCGCAACTAAAGATCCCGCATGCCGCAATGAAGACCCAGTGCAATCAAATAAATAAATAAATATTAAAAATATTTTTTAAATATTAAAAAAATTTTTTTTTAGAAAACCACAAAAATGCCTAGAAATTATGTTTCAGTTCTGACTCCAGTACAGGTAACAAGTTTCTGCTCAAACTAAAGAGCAGACCTGCTCGGCCAGAACTGTTCTAGTGTTAGTATTGCTCTTCCCCTATTGTGCCTTTTGCCCATCCAGCCATGCATCATTTATTCTCCACCACCACAGTTTGGGAAAAAGGTATTCTGGGAATTGAGAGGAACAATTATTTGGGAATTCTAACAAAAATGTAGGTAAACAAATCATTCTTTGGGTGTTGTAATAAAAATGAAGGTAAGCAAATAATTCTTTGTGAATTCTATTAAAATATAAACAAACATACACTAATACATACTAAAGCTCATAGTTGAACATAAATTAATTAAATTTCATTTACTGGGAGACAGTATAAGCAAGGTAGTTAAGAGGTATATCATATATCACCTATATGTGGAATCTAAAAAAAGAAGTGATACAAATGAACTTATATACAAAACAGACTTATTACCAAAAAAAAAGATGTATAAATAATGACGTATAAGATGTATAATGATGTATAAATAATGAGTCCTCTTTTTATCACAGCTATTATTCCACTTCTACTTTCACTTTCCTATTTCTTAAGCACTTCCATTCTACCATGTGTCTGAGGGATGAAAAGTGCAGCATCTGCAGTTATCAGTAGCAAAAATGTCAACACTGTTATGACTGATTTTTGATAATTTATGAGTAATATAAAGCTTTAAAATAATATATAAATTCCCTCCGGGTCAAAAAACGTAAACTTTCAAGTGAACCTATATGTTGATTCATATATTAGAGAACAAAGTCACATTAGCACATTAGTCCTTCAAAAGTTATAGTCACTGGATCAATTTTGTCACTTTCCAATGACATTTCATAATCAGTGCAGTTTATGATTTCTCCTCTAAAGTAAAACAATTTTAGTCATATATCAATTTTTTTTATTATTTTTGGCTGTGTCAGGTCTTAGTTGCGACACTAGGGATCTTTCTTGTGGCATGCGGGATCTTTCATTGCGGCACGTGGGCTCTTTGTTGCGGCATACGGGTTTCTCTCTAGTTGTGGTGTGCAGGCTCCAGAGTGCATGGGCTCAGTAGTTGCGGCACATGGGCTTAGTTGCCCGGCAGCATGTGGGATCTTAGTTCCCCGACCAGGGATCGAACCTGTGTCCCCTGCAATGGAAGGTGGATTCTTTACCACTGGACCACCAGGAAAGTCCCCAGTATTATTTTTTAAAGGAAAAGAAAGAGAACCCACCCTATTGTCCTTCTAAATTAACTATTAAAACTCTTTGTAAAATCATATTGTCATCCTTATTTTATATATACACATGCACATATATATTTCTATATCTACAATTCTATAAGCATTTTCTACAATATTAAATAGCTATAAAAGAGAATGAACTCCAAATAATAATTTTAGTACAACTGTAAATCCCACTGTGGTAACCTAATCAGATTGTCTCAGAAGTCGAGAAAGGACTAAGCCACTTCAGACTCCTGGCATATTAAATAGTGCAGGGAAAAAAAAGCCTAAATGAGGATATAAAAATCAAGATATCTGTTTAATTTAATTTAAAAATTAATGCTATCAGGGACTTCCGTGATGGTCCAGTGGTTAAGACTCCATGCTTCCACTGCAGGGGCACAGGTTTGATTCCCGGTCAGAGAATTAAGATCCCACATGCTATGAGGCGTGGCCAAAAAAAAATTAATGCTATCAGCCAAAAAAGTAGAAACAACCCAAGTATCCAACAACTGATAAATGGATAAATAAAATGTGGTATATCTACACATGGAATATTTTTTTCCTTTATTATAAACTATATTTACCTTTTGGTCTCCAAGTTAACTGAGGTGGTAGGTAGTTTTATTTTTTGTATTTTTTAATTTTTTAAAATTTATTTTATTGAAGTAAAGTTGATTTACAATGTGTTAGTTTCTGGTATACAGTAAAGTGATTCACTTACATATATATATACATATTCTTTTTTATACTCTTTTCCATTATGGTTTATTATAGGATATTGAATATAATTCCCTGTGCTATAAAATAGGACCTTGTTGTTTATCCAGTCTATATGTAATAGTTAGCATCTGCTCATCCCAAACTCCCACTCCATCCCTCCCCCACCCCATCTCCCCCTTGGCAACCACAAGTCTGTTCTCTATGTCTGTGAGTCTGTTTCTGTACACAATGGAATACTGTTCAGCAATAAAAAGGATTGAAGTACTGACACATGCTACAACACGGATGAACCTTAAAAACACTATGCTAAGTGAAAGCAGCCAATCACAGAAGACTACATATTGTACGGTTCCCATTTATATGACACTTCCAGAATAGGCCAGTCTACAGAAACAGAAAGTAGAATAGCAGTTGCCTAGGGCTAGGAGGGTTGGGAGAAAATGAGAAGAGAATGCTGAGGGGTAGGAGGTTTCTTTTGGGGATGATGAAAATGTTTTAGAATTGATGATGGCTGCACAGGTCTGTGAATACACTAAAAATCATCAAATTGTACACTTTAAATAGATGAATTATAAGGTTTGTGAATTATATTTTAATAAAGCTGTCATTTAAAAATTAATGCAAACCCCAACTGAATACGTTTGTCAAAATTCATCATATTGTACACATAACCACTGGATTTTATTGTATGTAAATTACACCTCAATGAAGCTGATTTTATAAAGAAAAATAATTAATGTTATGAACACACACACAGTTCCAGTGACCGTATATATGGCCTGATTTGGAGATAAGATCAACAATATGTGTTTGAGGACTTTCATAAATGTAAGACCCCTCCCCAAGGCCAATGGCGGTCCTCCCCACCGATGTCCACACACCTCCCAACACACACACCCAGATTTTTGTTTCTTTTTGGCCTGACAGTTTCCTTAATGACCCCTCCAGTTCATGATTCTTTCATGTAACTTAACTAATGCAGACACGGTCACCTCCCAAGTTAGCTCATGATCACACCCAGATTTTTAACCCAGAAACAGGTTTAAACAAGGGCAATAAAATCAGATTATGTTTTGCTTATTCTGTTGTATTGTATCTCCTCAAAGAAAGCAGTAACAGAGCTTCTGTTTAAGTGCAGGAACAACTACACATCGTAAAAGAATCTAAGCAATGAAAATAAAACATAAATTCCAGGTTTCTGAAGAAAACGTCAGGGATCTTTGGCTGCTTTGTGTACATATAGAAGGACGTATAGAAAATGATATGGAGGGCTTGCCTGGTGGCACAGTGGTTAATAATCCGCCTGCCAATGCAGGAGACATGGGTTCGAGCCCTTGTCCGGGAATATCCCACTTGCGGCGGAACAACTGAGCCCATGCACCGCAACTACTGAGCGTGCGCTCTAGAGCCCACATGCCACAACTACTGAAGCCCACGCACCTAGAGCCCATGCTCTGCAACAAGAGAAGCCACCGCAATGAGAAGCCCGTGCACTGCAACAAAGAGTAGCCCCCGCTCGCCGCAACTAGAGAAAAGCCCGCGCACAGCAACGCAGAAAGAAAGAAGGAAAGAAAATGATATGGAGCAAGTTAACAACAGTTTCAATTGCTTGATAGTTTCCCTTTATTCCTCTTAGTTTCACCATAAAGACAGGGTAAAGAGGAAGAGAAGTTTTTCTAGTACCTGGTTCCACAGAGGTAGGAATTGAGTAATGGTTAAGATCATGAGCTTTGTTATTACATGTATATCTGGGTTCTGATCCAGTCGGCACTACTTACCATGTGCTTTTGAGCCAATTACTTAATGTTTCTGTGCCTCAGGCTTCCCATCTGTAAAATGGGATAATAGTTTAAAGTGCAAAGCTCGCTTATATGTGGAATCTTAAAAAGGGTACAAATGAACTTATCTACAAAACAGAAAGAGTCACAGGTGTAGAAAACAAACTTATAGCTCCCAAGGGGTAAGGGAGGGGGGAGGGATAAATTGGGAGATTGGGATTGACATATACACACTACTATATATAAAATAGATAACTAATAAGGACCTACTGTATAGCACAGGGAACTCTACTCAATACTCTACAATGGCCTATATGGGAAAAGAATCTAAAAAAGAATGAATATATGTATATGTATAACTGATTCACTTTGCTATACAGCAGAAACTAACACAACACTATAAATCAACTATACTCCAATAAAATTTTTTTTAATTAAAAAAATAAAGTGCAAAGCTCAGTGCCTAGCACATAGCACTTTATTAAACATTACCTCTGATTTTGTAACTATAAGGGATTTCTAGGGACCTGACAGTCATTTTCTAAGAAGTAGCTCCTGGTTACTTAAACCAGAGCTCGACAGCAACTAGTTACTGAATCATTTATCAATCTAGGGCTTCTAAGACTTTTTGATCTTTAGTTATTTCTTAATACTTAGAACATTTAAACCACGATCTGGATATTGGCAGACTGTAATTTGGAATGATTCAAAACTGGGGTTTACTACTAGGACTTTGGTTTCAAGTTTAGGAATCCCAGAATGTGCATTTTTAAAAAGGTCACCCTATGGGGAATTCCCTGGTGATCCAGTGGTTAGGACTCGACGCTTTCACTGCTGTGGCCCCAAGTTCGATCCCTGCTCAGGGAACTAAGATCCCATAGGCCGAGCGGCGCGGTCAAACAAAAACCAAATCCCCTATGATTCTGACCCAGGTCATCTATAGATACACTCCGAAAACTGTCGCCCAACCACAGTGGGCACCAGAATCATCTAGGAAGCTTTTAAACATCCCTGATGCCAGGTCCTACCACCAGCCTGCTCCGGGGTGGAGCCTAACCCTTCCTGCCAGTCTAATGTGCAGCTGGGGTGAGAATCACTGCCCTATAGGATAGAGCACCTTCTGACCAACTGTCCCATATTCATCCCAGTGGGGGACGGACACAGGTGAGGGAAGGAAGAAGATAAAAAGCAGCTGGCGGCAGGGAGTGAATGGACCAAGTGGGAACTCTCTGCTTGGGGCCCATCCACTCCAACGCAGCACCCAGCACTTGGCTGTCCTTTTAGCTCTACCCTGTCATCTATACTGTCAAGGACAAAGCTTACTTACCCGCCACCCTCTCTACTGATCATCACTTCTAGGTTTCAAATGGAAGCAAAAGCAAAAATTCTTATAGGAGTGATGACCATGGTGAAAGTTAATTTCCTGCTTTTCTATAAAAGGGGAAAAATGCAGGAGGGGATCAATGCAGAAGGAGATCATGATACAAAAATTAGAAGATGATTACATCCATTTATCTGTTTTTTTTTTAATGAAAACAGGAGAAAGTGGTATAAGACAGTATATCAAACAAGTAAACAAAAATAAAATACCTCCACCATGCTAACACACCTAAGTGAACTGAAAGGTTACAGGAAGGTAAGCATCTCTCTCCAAAGAATCAGAAGTTTACAAAACAAAAGAGCAGAATAATTGGACTGTCTCAGGAGAGCATGACTTTTATTTTTCTAAGCACCCTGGAGTGCAGAGGCAAAAACAAAGGAATGGACAGTTGCCTGCTCTCTCTTCACTTGTGACATTTGGTTCTGTCCCCAATGGTGGCGGCAATGCTATTAACCCCATCCTTTGATGTGGCAAGTCCTCAAAATCTGCTGGCTGGTTTCTGGCAAGGGAACGAGCACTTTCACCTTTGCAGCTCCAAACAGCGCAAACATGAACACCATTGCCAGCCAGGAGAGAAAGAAGTCTTTTCCAGTCTCTCCCCATTGTCCCAAATGGCCACGCCTGGGTGCACTGCTTCTAGAGCATCACGCAACCTCCCATAATGCCATCTGGCTGCTGCACAGCAGCCCAAGAAAAGCCCCAAGAGGAGCAGCTTCAAGAATCTGCAGGCAGCCTGTGCCGAGACAGTCGCCCCACTGCTCTGGGTCCAAGCCACATGCCCCCGCCAGCCTCTGTAGTCTCCAGCCGAGCAGGCATGAGGGCAGGAGGGGAAACTTTGAGAAGATTCTAACGATGATGATATTGTTAATGGTGATGATGATAGTTACAATAAAGCTGTCAACGTGACTATGATGTCACCTATCAATGTGGTCACATCAGCAAAACATCTCAAGTTAGGGGAACGGAGTGGGGGAGAAGCTGGGATCTTTTAGTAATGGTATTATGTGGTCCCAAAGGATGGTTAGAATTCCACTTTTCTGTTATATCAATAGTTACAGTTTCTGGGAATTCCCTGGCGGTGCAGTGGTTAAGACTCTGTGCTTTCATTGCATGGGCTGGGGTGCAATCCCTGGTAGGGGAGCTGAGATTCCACAAGCGGCACGGCATGGCCAAAAAAAAAGATACCTAAGATCTTGTTTTCTAAACTAGTTCTCAGGAAAAAATGGTGACTCTATGGGCATCACAAAAGCAAACACGGGACCCCATTTTAAGGTTGCATCTCCACAGAAGCATGTTTCTCATCATCAAAACGTATACTTTGCAGGGGATTTCAAACCTGGCTGCACTGTGGAATCACCTTGAGGGCTTAAAAATGACCAGTGTCTGAGCCTTCTCTTGACCCATGAAGACAGGATCTCTGGGGTTGAGGCCAGGTTGCTAAAGCGCTCCAGGTAATCTCCATGTCAAGTTCCTGACCGAAAGGAGTGCACCACCGCCCTAGCTTACATGATTGCTCTTCTTGGTGGACAAGCCTAAAATCAAAGACCTGACTGCTTTTAGTTATTTAAATTGATAGCTTTTATTTTTTAACCCACATCAAACATGGCTATGGAAAAAGATTTCAAATATCCTGAAATCCCAATGGTGTCATAATACTATCCTTTCTTAGGAATTCTCTAAACAGTGGAACTAAGAAAATTTCCAAGAATTAAATGTACTCTTACTTAGCCATATCAAGGAATAACTTTTAATTACCATTTTCTATTAACACTTTCTATGTATCAGACACAGTGCCAGGATTTTCAAACGTTATCTTTTTAATCTACATAAGATGTATTAGGAAGATATTAATAACCCTCCTTCTACCTGCAGTATAACCACAGGATTTTTGCTAGACTCTACTCAAGGCTCTCGCCATTTAACCCTAGCATTTATTACCTAATGCACGTTCATAACTGGTCTGTACGTCTGCATTCTTTTACTTTGGGAATTTGATTGGAAACCTTTTTTTAATGGATACTCTTTAACATAACTGAACATGCTAACATCCTTCAAGGGCTTACACTGGACAAACTAATGTCTAACTAATAATGATAACTTGACCACCTCAAGCACCTTTGAGAATAATACACAGAGTACTGTGGTCTTCAGATCTTCTTTGGCCCTAAGTCCCAAAAGTCTTTACCAAAGACATTTCTATTTATTCATAAAAGTCTTTCAACGTTCCTGTAGCAGATACACACACACACACACACACCACTAAACACTACTAGTTAAATCAGTATATACACTCAGAGCCAGTATTCATCACTCCTTCTTCTATGTTCCCACTACATGTGGCTTGTGCCTCTCTTTTCTCTTTTTCTTATTTTATTTTTATTTTTTTTCCTGGCCTGCATTATTACTAGCCATTACTTGTCTTTCTCTTCACTATGCTGAAAATCCCTCAGGGTCAGGCCATACCTTATATTCTTTATGTTCTTTCCACATTCCTGCATGTAGTAGGCACTGAATAAATGTTTGCTGAATTTAACAGAAAAGGGTATTAAGCTATAGTTTGGGAAGCAGAGCAAAGCAGAGGGCTAGAGGAGTGTTGTCCGAACCCTGTGATGCATCGTGGGTCGTCAGATCAATTGTGAATTGTGAGCAGCACTGTTTAAAACTGAAATTCAGGGGCTTCCCTGGTGGCGCAGTGGTTGAGAGTCCGCCTGCCGATGCAGGGTACATGGGTTCGTGCCCCGGTCTGGGAAGATCCCACATGCCGCGGAGCGGCTGGGCCCGTGAGCCACGGCCGCTGAGCCTGCGCATCCGGAGCCTGTGCTCTGCAACGGGAGAGGCCACAGCACTGAGAGGCCCGCGTACAGCAAAAAAAGAAAACTGAAATTCAGACTCAAATGAAATCGATGAAAGCAGAAAATACAAGAGCACCTCCTGCATCATGGTAAGGGTTAAGCGCTACTTTGAAACTTGGCTTCAGTGTTTATACGTGTGCCTGTGTATGCAGGCAGGGTTGGGTTGTAAAACACATCACAGTCAAAAACACTGAAAGCCCCTCGTCTAGAACATGGACCCTGGAGTCATTTTTCCTGAGTTCCTAGTTGAGGTTAGACCACAATTAATAGCAGACTATTAGTCACGTTACTTTCAGCAAGTTAAAAACCTTCTCAGTTTCTTCATCTATAAAATGAGAATAGAATAGGAAGAATTTCTTCCTCTTAGGATTTTTATGAGGAATATAGGAAATAAACTCTGTGAAGCACTAGGTGTGGTACTTGACACAGAGTAAATGTTTATAGGTATTGTTACTGTTGTGGCATCTTTTAAAGGTTTGCTTAGAAAAACCTGAAAGAGTTTTTCCCCCGCTCCAATTTCTCACTTCCCAATCGTTCCTCAACTCAATATTTTCTGGCTTGCACGCATCCAGACAAGAAAAATGTCCTTACTGTGGTTTTTGTTTAATTTCTAAGTGCAAAAGACAACCAAAGATGATTATTCCTGCCCTCTTGGAGCTTCTGGCCTGCCACAAATGGATAATGTGATTCAAAAATTATAAATAAAAATGAAAACATGATTTTACAAATCCATGTTTTGTTCATATGATATTAGGAATTTAGATCTTTCAATACCCAGCTAGCTACCTAATTCTTTCCATTTTCCTCTAAAGATCTGCAACGATTCAGCCCTAACCACCCCTCCAGGATGTCCCCAGGATGCTTCCCAAGCCACTGTCACAATTCAGCCCTTAAGCTGGGCTCCTTCCCTCCTGTGTGCCTTTGACTCTTCGGTCGGACCAGCTGCTGCAGGGCTGTAATCCTTTCTCCAGCTCGCCTACTGGCAAACTCCGCCTCTTCCTTCAAGACTGAGCCTAAACGTCTCCTCCTACTTGATGCCATCCAGACCCTCCAACAGTTACTCATTCCTCCTCGAAGGTCTCACGATACTTTGGGCAATCTTTGCTCTTACTACTTTTATCACAACATGTTATTATTTGTTAAGGTATGTAGCCCACAAGCCCTAGCACTAAGTCCCTAGCACTGAGAACTGTACTTGGCACACAGTGAAAGCTCAACAAAACTCTATAGAATGAATAAATGCATGAATGTGTAGAGAAGCTACTGACCTAAATCTCCTGTATATCAAAATGATTCATCAAACAGCTTTCATTCAACAAAAAGAATTGAGTACATTTGGAAGGCATTTGTGTATTTTGAAGAAAATGAATTGAATGCATTTAGAAGGTACTGTGGAGTGAAGGTGGTGTGGTCCCTGCTTCCTTGGCACTTAGAGCCCGCTCGCATCGTTGAATCTGAAAGGCTAGCTAAATACACGGGTAAACATAAAGTTGATTTTTTTTAATTCAAAGTTTTTACCAATATACTATCAGGTGGTATGTCTTCAATGATCAGATAACTACCCGATTCTTTCAGGTTTGGGTTTTTTTAATTAATTTTTATTGGACTACAGTTGCTTCACAATGTTGTGTTAGTTTCTGCTGTACAGCGAAGTGAGTCAGCTATATACACATATCCCCTCTTTTTTAGATTTCCTTCCCATTTAGGTCACCACAGAGCATTGCATAGAGTTCCCTGTGCTCTACAGGGTTCTCACTAGATATCTATATCACACACAGTAGCGTACATACGTCAATCCCAATCTCCCAGTTCATCCCACCCCCTTCCCTCCTCAGTGTCCGTAAGTTTGTTCTCTACCTCTGTGTCTCTGTTTCTGCTTTGGAAATAAGTTCATCTGTACCATTTTTCTAGAATCCACATATAAGCAATATTACACGATATTTGTTTTTCTCCTTCTGACTTACTTCACTCTGTATGACAGTCTCTAGGTTCAGATTAAATGTTAGACATCCAGAGTTGGTTGACACACTCTTGGAAGTGCAAGGGAGGGTTGACTCATCACTGGAGCCACGACAAGGACACACTGTGGCTCAGAACTGTCATTGAGAGCCTTCTGCCGGTCCTCTGTCAGTCAGCTCAGTCACAATAAGGTATGTGGTTTCTCTGAACATGCCATGCTTCTTTTATTTACTCAGATGCTTCCTTCCCATTGTCAACGTCTGCTCTGAACTTTTCAGGTAGAGTCAGGCCCACTTTTTTTTAAAACAGCTCCCTGGCATAAAGGGAAGAACACATCGCATCCAAGAAACTCAGCTTTAAAAATAGTATATTAAAGAATTTAACCGCACAGTTCTCCTAAGAACCGGTTATTAAAAAGAATTTGGGATTGCAATCACATGCAAGTCCACTAGTTTTGTTCTCATTTTATATTTTTGGATCCATATAAATATGCTTTTAAAAAAAAAAAGACCCTAAGGGATATGCTGTATATGTAATAAGTGATTCACTTTGCTGTATACCTGAAACAAACACAACATTGTAAATCAACTATACTCCAATAACATTTTTTTAAAAAGGGAATTCCCTGGCAGTCCAGTGATTGGGACGCTGAGCTTTCACTCTTGAGGGCCCAGGTTTGATCCCTGGTTGGAGAGCTAGGATCCTGCAGGCTGCGTGGCTTGGCCAAAAAAAAAAGAGGGAATGAAAAAAAAAACCTAAACTTCCGTATTAACGCATCTCACAAAAGTCAAACCCTTAACTTATTCACCTTGTTGCAATTCAAGGACATCCCCAGGTAGCTCTCTGTTAAGAAGAGAAACAGACTACATGGTGAAATCTTTCCAGGGTAAAGATAATGAAGATTTCTTTGTCTAAACACCATAAGACAAGCCTATAAATACACCTTGTCCAAGTGGAAACCCGGATCGATTTTCCAGCTGATTATTATCTCACATTGGGGTGAGAAGGAAGGAGCAGGAAGGAAAATATTTAGAGATCAGCTCTGAGTCCTCGAATTAAACCGCACTAATTGTCCCTGAAAGGGATAATTAACACAAGCAGTTAACTGCTGGGGCCTCTGAATTATGTCAACAGCATGGCCATCGAAAAAGGGCATTCTTTGACCTTAAAGGCCTTGTAAATCTATCACAGTCCAGCATTTGCCAAAGAGCTCTTCCAAAGCTATCACACTTGAGGTATGGTGCGTACTGGAACGTGTTTCAGCAAAGGAGAAATGGGTTAGAGCTCTGACGGACTGAGTGTAGGATCATGGAACTCTGAAGCCAGAAGGAAGCCTGGAAATCATCTAGCACATTGACAGCATACGGGCCAAATCTGATCTCTAGATCTCTAGAGGTGTTTTGTTTGGCCTGCCCAATATTCTATTCTATTCTATTTAGTTTAATCTATTTTATTTTATTTTTTGTTTTTAGCCATTTTGAATGAATTGCCAATGTCTGCACATCAAAAATCTGAATTCCCGGATTTTTTTGAAAACTCAGAAGATCTGGCAACACTGGGCCCTTGTTCTTATGTAACAATTGGCTGGAACTGAGTAGCTCTGGCCCTCGTTGAATGGGCATGTTCTCTCCAGTGCCTTCCACTCCCTCTCGTCTCCCTGACACAGGACGTAGGTCGACTTGTGTTGAGAGTCTCACCTGTGCTCTCCCTACCTCCCACGCCGGTCTGCTTTGCTCCTCTGTGATGCCCATCTGTCCTGGGTGAACCTTGTGAATACGCTATCCTCGATCTTAAGAACTCCTCAATTTCCTCCTCTGTACAAGGAGCCTGAGGTTTAGAGATGTCTTATTAGGGGAGAGATCAGTCTCAAGAGCCCTTACTGACCCATCCAGCGAATGGCCACCTATTTCCAATCCTGCTCTCAGGCTCAGAAGAGAAACTAGTGGAATTCGTAAATCATTCAGAGTCTGAGAAAAGATGAAAAGATCCAGAGATTTAACAGAGTCATTATAGGCAAAATGAGGGCCAGACACTTAGACGCAAGTTGGTAGCATCATTTCCCTTTATCCCACCCTCATATCATGCTATGCTGCCAGGCTCTTGTTTCAGCTTATCTTGATTCCACACAACCCACAGCCCACAAAGCTCGGTCCAAGTAATAGTGGTGAAGTTCTGGTGAAGAAATCTCCGATGATGCTATCTACACTGGTGTGTCCTTTTGCTTAGTACGTGCTTTGCATAACTTGCACACGATTATATAGAATCCAATCTGTTGTCTGAATATACACTTCAGCATGTCGTGTACAAACGAGTAGATTTGCTATACCACTTTCAGAGTAAAAAAAAAAAAATCAAGACATGGTATTATATATGGGGTGCTGAAACACAAAAAGATCTGGTGCATTTGGGGGGATCTGCTGGGAATAGTGAAAAGAACATATGAGATTGACACTGTTCCAGGGAATCTGCCAGGTCTGGTCTTTGTATTTAAGGCTGCTATATTCACTAATGCTTTTCTCATCTCATATGCCATCTCTTCTCAAAGAGCTTAAGAGTTTCCTTTGAGTGGGTCATAAAAGTACAAGATCATGTAACAGTTTGAAGATGTGTTAAAACATTGAAATATGTGCCATTATTGAATCTGTAAAGTAAAATTAATCAGAATGATGGCTAATGTAATGGATAACGGTGACTACAGTTAACACACTGTGTTAAATATCTGAAAGTTGCCAAGAGAGTAGATCTTAAAAGTCCTCATCACACACATGAAAAAACTGTAACTATGTGTGGTGATACATGTTAAATAAACTTACTGTGGTGATCATTTTGCAATATACCCATATTTAGAACCATTGTGTTGTACACCTAAAAGTAATATGTTATATGGCAACTGTATCTCAATTAAACAAATAAACTAAAATAAAATCAGAATGCTGGGAATGTGGATGCAAAGAAAAAACAGAGAACCACTTCTACATGTAGCAGGCCCAACTGCTAACTACTATTAATAACAGGTATCATATAGTATGCCCCTGCCCAAAGGATAGGCTCTCGAGACAGACTTTTTGGGTTCAAATCCTGGTCATGCCATTTACTTAGCCGAGTGACCTTATTAAAATTCTCAGATTAAGATAAAAATTATGCCTCCCTAGATAAAATAAGGTATGTGGTTCAGTTGACATACCGTGTTTAATCAAGATGAATAATAATAATCATTATTATTATCTGTAATTGAAACAGTGAACAGAAAGTGACTTTACCCTGCATAGTGGCTCAGGAGAGCGGAGGTGTTTTCCTATCCAAAGTTTTAATCAAACTAAAAGTTGTTATACCATAAGATTACAGATTCAGAGGGAAAATAACTGTTGGATTTGAATAAAGCATTGAAGGCTATCTGAAACACATTATTACTCTTTTACATTTATAGGAAGCAAATACTATTAAGATTTTATTCATTGACTTCTTTAGGGAAAGCTCACAAAATTGAACTTCAGGGAATAAACCACAGTTAAGGACGTTAACGATGTTGGTATAAATACAATAATAATGTTCAATCATATTTTAATTTCTTAGCATGGCTTGTCACGTCCTCCATAATCTAGCCCCATCCGACCTCCCAGCCTTATCTATCTTAAATTCCAGGCTCCAGCCGCTCCAAACTGCTCTGCTACCTTGGAACACACCAGACTTCCAGCAGCCCTCATTTCCATCAAGAAAATCCTCTTCCTTCTTCAAGTGCCGGCTCAAATGCTACACTCACCACACAACTTTTCTCAGTTCTTAACCTTGAATAAACCTCTCCTTTGCTCTGCCATTCAATAGCACACTATTGATGTCACTGCCACATGATTCCATTTTTACTATCTTGTATTATAGATATTTGTAAACATGCCTGTCTTTCCCACCAGACTAAACTCTTTGAAAGCACGGGTCATGTGTTCTTTCCTTGAACTCAGTTTTAAGTCACAGGTTCAATCTCATTATCTGCAGGGAATACCCTGATGTCTGCAAAGAACCTCCCAAAGAAAAGGCCAACTAGCTCAAAATATATGCATTCTTGCAATCTTTAATTAAAACTAAAGTCACTAGGTGATACTTTCTTGTAAAGCTATAGTTAAACCAGCAAGACATTGTTTCTTTTGTACTTTCCTACTGGCTTTCTATACCCAACTGCACTGTATGAATTAAGCTCAAGAGATAGCTCGCTTCGAAAAAAGACTACAAAACCTAGGGGTTCAAAAGATTGAGGTGAGAAAATAAAGCTTGAAAATCTGACTACATCTAATTGTCATCCTCTAGCACTAGTTTCATGACCAGGTCCACCCCCAAAGCACCACCATCTGCCCTGATACAGATTCAGACACCCATCACCACCATCTTCTGAGTCGCAGTCAGAAATCAGAAAAGATTTCCTAGTGTCCTGATCTACCCCTGCATATCTTTTGTCCTTTTCTATATTCATCCCACTGACAGGAAGGGTCCTTGTTACCCCTCTTGCCTACTCACAGAAGAGAAGAAACAGAGAAGGACGTTCTTAGGCAGTCAGTGCAGAGTTGTTGCAAAATTGCAGGTTAAGCTATTTTATCATGTCATTTCCACTTCCCAGGGCCTTAAAAAAATATTTTTTTTTCTAGCAATGATATGAGTAACCCTGTTATCTGGATCCACGAGGTATTTAAAAGAAGGTGTAATCCTACCATGAATAATTGGTGCTTTCACTTCAGAATCTTCTCTATCTTCCTCAGCTGTTCTGAACCAGCCAGAACAATTCCTCACAGCTGAAGCCAACTCAAATCTAAGACACTTAGGACATAACCAAATGAACAGGATTTGACGGGACAACTGAAAATCCTACTGCGGGGAGGGGGAGGAACCCACCTGCAATCTGAACTAGAATCCAGGTAATTCAGGATTACACCCAAACTAACTGTGACCCAGGAGACTGATCCAAAAAAATTATATTAAATAACTTACTATGTAAGTCATATGCATATTTAGGGTAAATCCTACCTAAACCTCCGGGATGGATGGCCTTGGGCTAGATTAGACAAGGCATCCTAAGAAACACTGATCTGTTTTTGATGACCAAGGTTTTAAGTGGTTGTTAGTTCCCTCCAAAGCCTCTGGCAGCTGCTGAAGCTAGAGCAGGTTGCCTGGGGAGAGCCACAGATGGAGCGTGAAGCACCAAGTCCTCCCAAGTTCCCGCTCTGTGTCCAGGTGGCCGAGGCGCCCGTGCCTCCTGCGCTCGCCCGAGCTGCGCGCTGCTTTCCTCCCAGCTCGGGAGCCCCCCGCGGGCGCCCCCAACGCGACCCTCCCGGGGACACCTGCGCGCACCAGCGAGGCCTCGCTGCCCTCTGGGAAACCGGGGCTCACCTGGGTCGCTTCCCCCCACTCCCTACTCTGCCACCAGCAGTCCCAGAAGCTGTCTCGGGAGTCCCGGAGCAGATGTCTTCCATGAGCCCAATCCGAGGGCACCGGCCTCCCTCCAGGACTCCCTTTCTCCCCTCTTCCAAATCCGTGCCAAATGCCGCCCTCGGAGCCCCGGGAAAACTGGCCCACCGCGGCGAAAGGGTGGCGGGGGTCATGGGGTGGGCGCAAACGCACCGAGGACACTCTCAGTCCCCGAGACACACACTCCCAACAAGGAACCGGTTCCGAGCTGCTCGGCCGTGGATGGCAGGGTCGCCTCCTTCTACGGCTCCGAGACGGAGGAGGTACTTCTCGCCTCCGGGAGGCTAGGCAGACGGGCGGCCGCCGACCACTGGCACCCTCCCCGCGAGCTCCAGCCCTTTACCTGGGTACCGGCCTCGGCGGGTCTCCGGGGCGCAGCACAGGGCGCAGTGCCCCGGGCGGGTGGTGCGGAGAGGACCGCGGCCGCCGCTCTCCCCTGCAGCTCCGGGCCTGCCGGGCGGCTATTTATCCGGGGGCCCGGCCCCGGCCCCTGCCGGAGTATTGGGCAATCGGTCCCGCTACGCGTTGCCCCGCGAGCCGCCGCCCTCTGCCCCCGCCGAGCCCCGCGGCGGCGGCGGGGGCCACGTGGAGGGAGGGAGCCGGCCCCTCCTGTGGACTCCACCTTCTCGTCGTGGTCCTCCTCCTCGGGAAGTTATTCCCAGTGTTTCCCCCCCGCCCCGTCTCTCTTCGTTGCGGGGCACCCCGGCCAGTCTGAACCGGTTGTGACTGAGTGAGCAGGGAAGGAGGAGGCGGAGGAGATGGAGGTGGAAAAGCGGGCGGTGGGGGCGCTGCTCCCGCTCTCGCGGCTCCCGGCCGGGCCGGGCCGGGCAGGAGGAGGGAGGGCACTGCGGGGGCCGCTGCCCGGGCCCAGCTCCGGCGCGGAGCCACCAAGGCCGCGGGAGAGCGAGGCACCGCCGGCCACGGGCCCTCTCGGTGCGCGCACGAGCGCGTCCCCCAGCGCCGCTGCGCCCCGCCGCCCACCGCGTGCCCGCGCCGGCCCGCCCAGGACAGTGTGCATTTGGAGGGAGCCCGGGTCTGAGGATGAGTGCGAGTCTCCCCGGGTCTCCCAGGTTCCTGGACGGCAGGGCGCCCTCCTGGCCGGAGCTGTATCCCCAGCTGGCAGTGATCCCAGAGAGACGGGCACCAGAACTTTGTGGAGTCGGTGCTCCTGGGCAGTGAGGAGTGAGGATGCCAAGTGCTGCCCTTTGTGACAGCTCTATGGGAAAGGGGGGCGCCCCTGAATTGCACATAGTGTGCTGAGTGAGAGAGGCTGCATCTGAGGACATTTAGTCTGTATGGCAGGTGAGCTGTACTAACAATACACTCCTATCTTTAGCTGAAAGGTAATGAGCGTGAGGGCTGAGATTCCCACAGTCACTGCGGCAGACTGGGGACAGTCCATAGGTGGGTACCTAGGGCTTACCAGGTGTGGCAACCCCGTAAAATGATGTGCACTTTTTGTGTTCCTGCGTATATAGGTCTTTCTGAGAAGGGACACCATATCTTCTACCAGCTTCTCAGAGGGGGCTGGGACCACCCATCACCGAAATGAACATTTCCTTTAGACACTGAACCTCCTCTAATTCTGACCTAGACAAAGACCCTACACCTTGCAAAGGGTTGGTTTCTGAAGTCCAAATGAAGCTGCATAAGCTTCCTGAGCCGCGGTTCTTCATCTTGCACGCGTCCAGAAGTCTATGTGAGATGAAAGTTCCCAAAACACCTGTGGACCCTGGCCACGCTGGCGAGTGTTCTTACAGGTAAGAAAATAGCAGTTCATCTATTCGTCTCACATCATTCCTTTCCACTCAATTTACCGCCTTCCATTCAGGTTATGGGGAAAAGAATGGCCAGTGCTAGTTGATACTATTTTGTTTTGTCCTCAGAGGGAGAAAGATTAGAGGGAAAAAAGTAACAGTAAGAATCAGAGGAAGGTGGTCCCAGAAATAGTTTCTGGAAG
This sequence comes from Delphinus delphis, assembly GCF_949987515.2. Lineage (NCBI taxonomy): Eukaryota > Metazoa > Chordata > Mammalia > Artiodactyla > Delphinidae > Delphinus > Delphinus delphis. The sequence goes on along the minus strand of NC_082698.1, from coordinate 72,210,052 downwards.
GAAAAATGGAGAGGGGATACAATGGGGGCTTCTCATCCTCTTCTATTTCTGACCTGGTTTGCGGTTACTCAAGTGTGTTCACTTTGTAATAATGCATTGACCTGTACACTGATCATTTGTGTACTTTTCTCTACTTGTTTTGATAAAAGATATTTTTAGAAAGCTTTTTCTTTGATTCAGATACCCCCTAACCACCTGAGCAAATATCTTGATAGTTGGTCGAACCAATCAATGTATATGAAATTACATTTGGGGGACAGGGAAACCCTGCTTGAAAAATATTTCTGTGTTCACCAGTGGGGTTCTGAAGTTGCCATGTCCCTGTTCTCATCTCCACCGAGTTTTCCCAGATTTCTTATAAAGAGAATGTATGACCAGCATTCCCCTGTTTGCTCAGACAGTCCACGCCTATCAACTGAGAACTGAAAATTAGCTCATTCTTACACACAGCATGGTTCCAACTTTAGTGAATTCCGGGGTCAAAAACTCAAAATGGCTGGAGGTCCAGACTCATAATGTCGTGAATGATGTGGGCAGAACGCAGCCTGGAGAAGGCAGGGAGCGTGGAAGCTGGCTGGCTGCTGGAGGGGGGGCGGGGGGGAGGCGCCCGTTGGCTTAGGAAATTATTGCCTGCCTGGAATGTGAAAATTGCCTCCACCTTCCTGTGAAGGTTTTTTGTTCAGTCACACCTCAGCAGAGCATTTAGACACACGAGAGAACTCAGAAATCTAGTCCAACCTTGACACTTTACCTATGAATGGAATTTGACCCAGAGAAGCCACGGATGAGTTCCTGATCAACCCCTGCCCCAGGACAGAGCGGGGCTGGGGAGCGGGTTTTGGCAGAGAGAGACTGTGCTACTCCAGTACCTCTCAAAGCAATCTCAGGTGGTTGAGTGTTGTTAGCTCCATTGCACAGAGAAGGAAACTGGAGTTGAGAGGGTTGTTACTCGCTAAATCTCTCCATCGGTGAAGACCAGAATGACCTCTCCACCACCCAGAGGTTTTATCCCCGGTGACGTGAAGATGCAAGATCTGTTTGTGAGGCGAGGGTCAGAGAAGTTCAGTACTGCTGGCTCTACAGCTCTGTGCAGCCCCTGCCCTTCTGGGTCTCTCTTGGACCCAGAAGTTGATGCACTTTCAACAAGGTGGAGGGAGGGGAAAAGGTGGGTCATGAAATAAACCGGATTTAAATGAGCCTCCCTTGGGAGGCAAGAGACCTAAGGGAAGGCATTTCAAGAAAAATGCATACAGAGGTGGTACCCTGAAGGAAGGCACTTGTTTTTTTGCCTTGTTAGTTATCATTTGGGGCATTTGTTAAGAAGTCTGTGATTTGTTAAATATTCTAAGGTCCCCCCCTTCTTAGACTATCTGCTGCCTGAAGCTTTTAGAGAATAAGACAGAGAAATTAACCTAAAATCGCTCTGCAGTCCTCAGCCCAGCAAGGGAGCCAGAAACATGGAGGACAGAGGCAGGCATTGGTTGGTAGGGGAGGGTTAGGACATTTGCACAGCCCCTGAGACGCCAGTCCAGTGCCTGCCCGGCTGACCAGACTTCCCTTCCTGACTTAGGACATCAGGGCAGGTTCCTTCTCTTCTGTACGTCTTGTTCTTCCCCTGTTTATGAATGGCAGCACAGCTACACAGACACTACACTTTGACATAAAAATAACTTTAAAAAATAGACTTTAGAGTTTTTACAGCAGTTAGCTCAGAGATCTGAAGATCATGCTATTAATTCCCTTTCATTCACTCATTCTCTAACAGATAAAAGATTAGAAAACAGTAGAAGTGGATTAATCCTTCCCCCTCATGCTTACAGAGCTTTTGTTGAAAAAGACAAATTTTCAAATGTCAAAAATGACCTTAAAGACACACTATATCAATTTTTTCTTGCAACTCTCCAGAATATTGTTTCATCTTTTTCTTGCCTTTTCTTTCATCATGCTATCTGGCTTAAACGATTTTTAATCTTAGAGGAAGGTGGGGAAGAGGAATACATGCTATTCTTTGAGTTCCTGGTAATTGCCAAGAACTATGCAGTCTCATAACCACAAAGCAATCTCATGTGGTTAAGTATCATTATCTTCATTTTATAGATGAGGAAACTGGAATTTAGAGAGGTTAAGTTACTTGCTGAGTCACTCAGTTGGTAAGTGATGGAGTGAGATTCAGGCCCTGGTGTGGCTAATTGCTAAGCCTGTGCTGTTCCCAGTCTACCTTAGAAAAATGAGTCAAGGCGGGTACAAGCTAATGGAGCACTGTCTTCTCACTTGTATTAACTCATCTAAGGCTCACAGTAAACCTAAAAAGTAGGTGCTCTTATTATCATCCACGTTTTGCCAGTGATGAAAATGACTAGAAGGAAGTTAAATAATTTGACCCCAATCACACAGTTAATGAGGGGCAGGCTAGGTTCAAATGCAGGCATCCAGGCTACAGAGGGCCATGCTCTGAACCACCACCCTGTCTCATGAAAATGGAAATGAGAGATGTAAAATTACATGGAATATGCATCTCCTTCTGTGTGTGTGTGTCTGTGTGTGTGTGTGTCTGTGTGTGTGTGTGGACACATATACACACTTTCCACTTTCCATCCTTCTGACCTGCATTGCTTGGTTTCAAGGCCATAGCCAAAAACACCCTACGTCTTCACGAATACTGTTTCCGAAACACCCAGTTTATCTCCAGGTGTTGGACTGACAGCATCTGTAAAGTGCTCGTTGTCTGTCTGCACAGCGAAACTATAAACTCCCAACAGCAGGTACCAGATGTGTCCTGTTCATCACTATTCCCTAGAGCACAGTGGCAGCAAGAATAGAATTTTGTTTAGTGAGCTTTCATTGAATGAAGGAATTAAGAAATGAATGATCAATCAAAGGAATGAATGCATGCTCGAACTGTCAGTAATATATATATATATATATATATATTTTTTTTTTTTTTTTTTTTTTTTTTTTTGGCTACACCACATAGCATGTGGGGTCTTAGTTCCCGGACCAGGGATCGAACCCATGCCCCATGCATTGGAAGGCAGAGTCTTAACCACTGGACCACCCGGAAGTCCCTCTGAGTAATATTTTTGCTACAGTAGATCACTGAAGTTCTTCAGTTGCCTCACTCAGCCAAGCTCTATTCTATTCTAAGTAGTTACAATCATCTCATTGAATCCCATAGAGCAACTGCTACTTTTTACTCATCCTATAGATGGGGAATTAAGACCCCCTGAGGTTAAGTGAGCTGCCCAAAGTTGGGACACCAAAGCGGCAGAGACCGGAGGTAAATACAGGCAGTGGGAGCCTAGCATGCCCACTGGTAAGGCCAGGCTGTGTGGCCCCTCACTGTGCTCGTTCACAGCTCTAGCCCAGGATCAACCGCAGTGCTTGACACATAGTAGACCCTCCATGAACGTATTGAAGAAGAGAAGGAGGAAAGTCCCTCATGTGTCCAGGACAGTTTAAGGCCATTTCCCACATCTGAATTCACTCATGGCATCGTGTATCTTACAAATTCAACTTGTATGATCTACGATGTAATCATACTATATAACAGATGACCGCGGAAGGGTTTACTTCCAAAGGTAGGCTGCCCAGTTCAAATGTACCAGTGGTTCCAGTTTCTTCTTGTGAAAATACAGGTGCAATTGATAAATGTTATTTTAAACTGATCATAAGACCATTGAATTGAATCTTTTATGAAGCAGTGCCTCAGTGTCTGACTTACGTTCTGCCTCAGTGTCTGACTTACGTGCACTACATAACAAAGTTTCAGACAGCTCCAAACAATATTTCAGGTCAACATGGCAAGCTTTGGCCTTCTTGTCTTCTTCATTACATGACATGGGAGAAAAAGCATGACCTCCATGTTCAGGGTCTCTTCACTCCAAAATCTGTGGACAGTCCAAATACTTTGCTCCGTGGTTTCGGCATGGAAACATTTTTTGGGTTACCTATTCAATATGCTACAACTTTGGTTTGTTGGGTAAAATTCAGAAGATGGTAACTAACCCATGAAACAAAAGTTATGAAGAAAAAATGTAAAGTCAAACATGTTCCATAAGAACATTTGAATAGAGATGGAAATTGATGAATGAATTTCCTCCATCCACCTCCCCACTAGGGCTGTGCTCACACAGAAAGGTATGTTCACCCCTATGTCCCTACCACCCACCACAGTGTAAAGCTTCTTATACTTCCCCATCAAAGTTCTTGGGAGTTATTTCAAACCATAGGCAAAACAACCAGCTGTAGAAGTAAAATGTGTTTGAGATCTTCTGCTTGATATTAAAGAGGGATGTGAATCCTGCTTTCTACTCAATAGCCATGTGTATTTTAATATCATCATAATGTTTAATGTTAATAATTACCTGTTTATATATTTGTTCATATTAACAATTTAATATAATAATAGCTCACACTTTTAAGCAATTGTCAAGGCACAGGCAGGAAACAGAATTTATCCCAGATAGCCAAGAGAAGGAATCTTAAGGGAAAGATTATCTATAATTAGATATTTAATGCAACGTGGACAACATTAAAGGAATAAACAAGAGACACCCATACTAGACGGTGGGAAGTGATTACTGCTCCTGGGCTTTGAGTAACAAAGGGAAGACCTAGTGTTGCCAGTGCCTGGAGAGCAGAACCTGCAAAGGAGGGACCACCCAAAGGGAGCAGGAATTGGGAAGAGAGATCATTTTATTGCCAGAGACAAAGAGTCAAAGTGACTGTGGAGAGAACACCCCTACCTCTCTCTTAGCTCTCAGATCGCTTGGTGGTACCTACCATTGGTAAAAGCCAGGCAGAAACCAGGCACCGAGGGAGCCCAGGAAATGCTGCCCACAACGGGTCAGCCTCCTGGGCACAAAGCAGGGCAATGAAGGAAGACATTGGATTGGGCTGGGGACAGTGGCAAAGAGAGAATGACCAGGCACCGTGCTGAGTACTTTGCATACTTGTCTATATCCCTATGATGGAGGTACCGTTTCCCTCATTTTACAGACGAATAAACAGAGGTACGCAATTTCAACCAAGACTGTCTTACTCTAGATTCTGTGCTCTTAATCACTACACTATTTAACCAAGCAGTATTAAAAATAATGTCTTGGGACTTCCCTGGTGGCGCAGTGGTTGAGAGTCCGCCTGCCGATGCAGGGAACGCGGGTTTGTGCCCCGGTCCGGCAGGATCCCACATGCCGCGGAGCTGCTGGAACCCGTGAGCCATGGCCGCTGAGCCTGCGCGTCCGGAGCCTGCGCTCCGCAACGGGAGAGGCCACAACGGTGAGAGGCCCGTGTACCGAAAAGAAAATAATGATAATAATAATAATGTCTTAAAATGACTTACCTAGTTTAAAAAAAAAAAACTTAGCTTGTAAAATAAATGCTCAGTGTTTGCCACACGACTGTGACTTTACCATTGCTACTTTGATCACTTTGCCTTAATCTCATCAGCAATTTACCTTACGGTGAGTCTCATGCATTTTATGTTGATTCTATGATCTGCAACTTGCAACCCATTTCTTGAATTCTGGAAATGTGCCTCACTTGTCTATAACATAAATCTCCACGCATGGACTAAAAGCTATACTGTCAATTCTTACTTATTCACTCTTCAAAGAATTCTTAATCATTTATGCTGTGTCAGGCATTATATGAAAACAAAGGGTTTTGCAATCTAGGAGACTGTCAGGTGAATAGTCACTAGAACGTGCTAAGTACCTCCGTCAGGGTACTTGTGCTACCTTAAGAGAACAGAGAGGCAGAAACACTGCTTGGGTTGAGAAGGGGGCATTCCAAGACTGAGGGAAGAGCGTTTGCAGAGTCTTAATGGAGTAAAAGACTCCCAGGCTAGGGAGCTACAGTGGATAATGACAAATGATTCAAGGTCAGAGTACTTGTAGGAAGTGGGAGGTTAACAGGAAAAGGGCTTTTGATTGTTAGCAACAGCTCCCATCTCTTGGCGGGACAGCATAAACGGAGAACCCAGGACTCCGGTCCACTTGGAGATCTAACTGGCAGGGGCTACATTGCTTCATCAGGAAATGAATGGGCTCTGTGTTATTTTCTCCATCCTTGCAGGGGTTTGTTCAGGATTCAAAGTCCCAGAAGAGAAAGTGTGACTGGCCCGGTTTGGGCAATGTAACCATCTCACTCAGAGGAAGACAAGGCACTTTGAGAGGACTCTCCAAAAGCAAATTGGGATGTTGACTAGCCTAAACACAATAAATGTCCTCTACAGTGGGTTAGACCCTGTGTCTTTATATGAAGGCATTCTCCAGGAAGCAAAGAGGAACCACTGAAGGATTCTAAACAGTGGATGACATGGTTGGCTTTGTGTTTCAAAACCATCACTCTTAGAAACCACGTTGGAAGATGGACTGGGAGAGAAAGAGGTCAGAGGCTGATTTAACAGCTGAGGCAAAAATATAGATTTGAAAATTTAACACCTAGAGAATTTTGAAATAAGGGGACCAATCTGAGAGATTAAGAAGGGCCCTGCAACTGATGCGTGTGGGGATTAATGGAAAGAAAGGTTGGGGATGGATTCCGGGTTTCCCATAAGAGCTTATAAAGAATTGCTGTAAAATTAAGGGAAGTGTGCCTCCCACTGCAGGATCCTCTAGAATAGTCCAAGTTTCAAATATTGAATCTCACTGTTCTAATAAAACATAAAAAAATTTCCAAGAAACTCCAATTTAAAATATATTTCCAAGATTTCTTTTGCAGTTGGATATGGTGGAAAGTTCTTTTGTCTGACTCAAATTTCCTGATCTGTGGTTTGGATAATATGATCATAGGTGGGTGAACATATGCAACAGAAACAAAGAGCAAGAAACCTATTCAATACCAGTACAGTGAGTAGTGGTACGTGCAAAGTACATGCCAAAGTTTTACTGGAAAAAGGCTTGTCCTCACCGAGAAGAGTCAGGGTTGATTATTAGGTTAAAGTGACCTTAGGGGCTTCCCTGGTGGCGCAGTGGTTGAGAGTCCGCCTACCGATGCAGGGGACACAGGTTCGTGCCCCGGTCTGGGAGGATCCCATATGCCGCGGAGCGGCTGGGCCCGTGGGCCATGGCTACTGGGCCTGCGCGTCCAGAGCCTGTGCTCTGCAACGGGAGAGGCTGCGACGGTGAGGGGCCCGTGTACCGCAAAAAAAAAAAAAAAAAAAAGGTGACCTTAGAAGGAAGGGGCCACATCCTTTGGCAACAAAAAGCAAACATCAGTCAAACCCCAGATGTACAGCTGGCTCAGACAGAGGCATACCAACAGCTCTAATGTCCACAACCAAATCCATCAGTCTGTATGTAAAAAGAAACCACTACATTTCTAAATCTAGAGGGGTGTGACCCACAGTATAAATACTTGGGTTGATCACACAGACGCACCCACCAAGCGCAAGCTGAATTCACTCTCAACATCATGGACAACAGTAATTGTGGGCATTTCCTTCCATGAACCTGGTCCTCCAGACATCCTTGGAGGCTCAAAGAGGCTGATACACAAAGATACTTTGTGTCCTGATTATTTCTCTTAGTTACACGCGGTTGTGCATGTTCTTTTGAGACTACTGAATTTGAATCAGAGTCTTAGAACTAGTCAAGAGGCCTTGAAGATCAGCAGGTAGAACCTCACACTTGCTGTAGCATTTAATCTACTAATTTTTCAGATGAAGAAACAGAGGCTCCAAGAGGTTGACTAATAAGAGGTGGAGAGAATAGAGGATAAAAACACACAACTTGAAGCCTGAGTACTGATTAGCTCTGTAACCTTGAAGAGGTTCCTTCTCCTCCCTGTGCCCGTTTCCTCATCTGTAAAAGTGGGAGAATGATACCTATCTCATATGGTAGTTGAGAAGAATCAGTGAATTAAACCACATAAAGTGCTCCAAATAGCCTAACATAATAAGCGTCATACGAGTGCTTGTATTCATGAATATACCAAAGAACCCCACTACAACTGGGAATCTGATCCTACCTTTCCTCTACACAATTAGAAGAAAATTCTACCCATTGACAAATTTACAGTGATTACAAATAGCTGTCATATACAATGTCCTTTAAGGATGTCTCATTAAAACCTGCATCTGAGTTCTTGAAATTCACTCAAGAAGAGCTCCTATAGTGACAAGCAGGTATGATAACCGGCCCAGGAAATCAACAAAGCTCAGTGACACACCAAGTCTGAAAATTAACCTTTTTACCAAGTAGACCTCAATCTCTCCTCAAGGGTCGCCTGCACCCCACCCCACACCAGTATTTCTACAACTTGGGTCCATCTTCTGTCAACTACGGTCTTAATGAACTGAAAGGCTGGATCTTGACTTAGATGTCATTCTTGGCAAGGCTGTTAGTTCAACTTTTCTTTGGCTGGTCAAGATTATTTTTCAACAAGTTCTTTAGCCCACAGTGTTACAATATACCACCAAAGAAATCAAGAAATGAATATTGCTGTGGGTGGGAAAAGAAATACCAAATGGAACTCCTGCCATGCTGATAATTATAATCTACAAGGTGTTTGATTCACTAAGTGTGGCAAAAGGGTATATTTTATAAGAAGTTTGCAGCTGATGAATACCAAAGGCCAAAAACTCAATCTGCAAAGAGACTGCTTACGAGCTATGAGAATCATTTGCACGACAAGGTACTCCTCCAACCACATGACTAATAAAGTGAACTTCCTAGAACCGGAAACAGCACAGAAATTATCCAGCCCCTTGAACATGCCTGGCTTAGAGTAGGCATCCGGTGAAAATTAATTGAATAAATCTAATTGCCATCAGTGAAAAAGTATCTCATATTAACTTGGATCTTTATTAATGTGACCTAAGGTACTTGAAAGAATGTGAGGAATTTCTTATGTAATTAACTCTGAAATGAAATGGGTAAAAAGGAGCCCAAAGAATGAGGTCTGATTGCTAGATAGCATAAAATAGAGATTTAAAGGAAACAGATGAAGTTTTAAAACTCAAATCAAGAGGAAGGGAGCAAATATTTTCATCTTTAGCCTTTATTTCATGACCCACCGTTTAATATTTGAAATCCTGAGGATTATCAGGGTGACAAAAATGTTCTTTTTCCCTTAGAGATCAAGAGAAAGCTTTTCAAGGATTATAGATGTGGGTCATCTGCTTTGTAAAATAGTCCAGCAGTTCCTCAGAAGTTTAAAGGAAGAGTCACCATATGACCCAATAATCCCACAGGTTGGTGTATACACAAGAGAAATGAAGACATAAGCCCTTGCAAGAATTGGTACATGAGTGTTCGTAGCAGCATTATTCATAATTGACAGAAATAAAAACAATGCGGGGCTTCCCTGGTGGCGCAGTGGTTGAGAGTCCGCCTGCCGATGCCGGGGACAGGGGTTCGTGCCCCGGTCCAGGAGGATCCCACGTGCCGCGGACAGGCTGGGCCCCTGAGCCATGGCTGCTGGGCCTGCGCGTCCGGAGCCTGTGCTCCGCAACGGGAGAGGCCACAACAGTGAGAGGCCCGTGTACCGGAATAAATAAATAAATAAATAATAAATTTAAAAAAATAAAAACAATGCGAATAACCATCTACTGATCAATGGATAAATAATATGTGGTATATCCATGCAATGGAATATTATTTGGCCGTTAAGAAGCCAGGCACAAAAGGCTATACATTGTATGATTCTTTTTATATGAAATTCCCACATAAAAAGTAGATTAGTATTGCCTAGGGCTGGCGGGAGGGGTGGTTGGGGGCAGGTTAGGTTGAGGGAAAATCGGAAGTAACTGCTCATGGGGATTAATGGGTACTGGGTTTCTTTTTAGGGTGATAAAATTGTTCCAAATTCATTGTGGTAAGAGTTGCACAACTCCGTAAATATACTAAAAAAAAATCATTGAATTGTACATTTCAAATAGATTAATTGTATGGTATATGAACTATATGTCAATAAGGCTGCTGTTCAAATAAGCTACGGCAGATGCAGTTTTAGCTCTGCTTAGTTTTTAAAAAGCGGTCCTAAAAACACAGGTTTTTCATTCATCTAGTAGAGCCGTGAAGCTCCCTGGCATCATGACAAGTTAGGGGCCAGACATGATCAGCCTGGAATAATCATGGAAAAATTGCAACCCCTGGAGAGAGGATTCCTTGTTTAAAGTAAGTTGTGATGTGTCCCATACAAAGGACACAGAACATCAGAGAGTCTCACATTCTCTCTTTATTCTGCCATGAGAAAGTTTCCCTAAAACAGAGAAGTTATGTAGAAGCTAAATTTGTATCAATCCTACAAAATTAACTCCCCACTTCTTCACGAAGCTGTAGTCACACTGGCCTTCCTAAGGGTTTGCTGAGCTCCACCTACCGCAGTGCCTTTGTACCTGCTGTTCTTCCTGCAGGAAGTCCTCACCTGTCCCCAGATCTCCACCTGGCTAGCTCCTCATGAGTCAAGCCTCTGCTCCATTGTCGCCTTCTCAGGAAAAGCTCCTTAGCTCCCCCTAATTAAAATATTCTTCCCCCACAGAAACCCTCTCTGCCATGGGTCCACTTCATTTTCTGCACAGTATTTGGAACTATCTGAAACTCTCACGTGCTTATCAGTTTGTTGTCCGCCTCCCCCGGCAGAAGGGCACAAAAGCCTTTCCGTGTCCCCCATTTCTTGATTACAGGAAATAGGCTTCATTCAGCCTCCACGACTTCCCTGAGTTCCAACCAGCAGCTTCAAAGAGTTGCTAATCAGGGAAGGGAGGGGATTCGGACAAGGGAGGCGCAGTCGAGAAACAATAGCGCCGCCTTGGGGCAGGGTCCTGGTTCCCCCTCAAGGGATACACATAATGATATCTTTGAGCTCTTTACAGATACCGAAGCCCTCACCAAGTGGGAGCAGTTAACGGTCTGCTGCCCACAAGCACATAGACCCCAGACTGGTTGAAACCAGAAGTTTGATGATGCTGACTCCCAATTACCTCACCACCAACCAACGAGAAGAACGTCCAGGAGCTGATCACGCCCTCCTCCGTGAACCGTTACTATAAAACTCCTCACTAGCCCCTCCGGGTCAGGACACACAATTTTGAGGGCATTAGCCTGCTGTGGCCCCCTTTGCCTGTCAAAGCAATAAAGCTATTCTTTTTACTTCACCCAGAACTCTGCCTCTGAAATTAATTCTGTGTCGGGGTACAGAGGCCGGATTTGGCTTCACGGACAGGGACCGAAATATTTCCCTGTGCCTACAAAGCTAGCAGATAGGCAGTGAGCGCTTGATAAAGATTTATTGAGTAAATGATCTCCACGGGATAAGTCATAATCAACTTTGTAAACAACATCTGAAAGGTCAGCCTCTGTACCTGCCACACCTCAGACAGGAGTCCAGGGACACTGACCCTTCAGAGAACAGTCTGTAGCCACCTCCAGGCTGAAAGGGCAAAGGGCTGAGACTGAAAACCCAGTTGGCCACCAAGGACTTCCTGTGCTCCTTCACTAATCTTCCCTCACCGTGGTCCCAGGTCAGGTGGCGGAGCAGCTCTGGGGCCTTTCCTGTTGGTTTATAAATAAGTCTAGGCTCATTGCTGATCCCAGAGTGGCCTACGTGGCAACCTGCCTTCAGCTTGCTCAGTAGGACCGCTTGCAGGAAGGGCGGCAAACAATAGCCATGCAGAAGCAGCGCAGAACAGCAGTCTGCATCTGTGTGGTCACGTGCACACCACGCACTTCAGATCTTCTCTCAAAGGACCTACTGTAGAGCACAGGGAACTCTGCTCAATATTCTGCAATAACCTACATGGGAAAAGAATCTGAAAAAGAATAGACACATGTATATGTATAACTGAATCCCTTTGCTGTACACCTGAAACTAACACAACATTGTGAATCAACTCTACTCCAATATAAAATAAAAATTAAAAAAAAATTCCCCCAAAACCTTGACCCTGGTTTCTACAGAAGCAGTTTGTCCCAATCACGCCCCAAAGTTAGGAACTGTCCATTCTAACTCAGAATGGCTATCTGGCTTAGTTTTCTCGTAAGTTATTTCATTCGAGTGAACACTTAAAGAATCACTAATGCTTCATCAACTGTAGAGTACTTGTCACTCAATTCCAGAAAACTTGTGTTTACCTAACCCAGGCTGCATACATACGTATACACCGTGGACATTGTTGCCATTTAGGAAAACAATCCTTTTCCAATCCTGCGGAAGGTAGTCACAGGTCCCTTACTTCCCAGAGCTACTCCTGTCTTCTTGATGTTTATAACAACGTCTGAGAGTTCTAGGACTCCTTTCTGTTATCTATCCCCCTGTAAGTATCAGTCCAGTTCATTTAAGAGTCACAGTGTTTCTATGTGATACATGAAGCTGATGGTCTTAATGCCACTTCTGTTTTTTTTCTTGGTTCTGTTTTGTTTTAACAGGAGGAGTAGCAGACCCAGAGAGATTAAGCAACTTGCCCCGAGGTCACATACCTGTTCAGTGCCAAACAGTAGGAACACTGAGTCCGTGAGCTTCCCTCCACATCAGCACTTCTCAATGCATCTGAACCACTGGGGAATCTGGTTACAGTGCAGATTCTGAATTCAGCAGCTCTGGGGGGTTGCGGGGGGGCGGGGGACCAGGATTCTGCATGTTTCCCAAGCTCCCAGGAGTTGCTGCTCGTGGTGGCCCTCAGAACACCTTTCATCACACCCTTCATCACACCCCAGGCGTGTCCATCCTAATACTTCCCCCAGTGGTTGTTGCACTATTTGGGTATTCATTCATTTCTCCCACTAACCTATGAGCTCCAGGAGAGCATGAACTATGTTGTATTCACTGTTTTGACCTGGACGCCCAGCACCACACGTGCCAAAAAGGAACTGAACAAATATTTTTGAAGAGTGGAGGAAAAGTGACCTATTTCCAATGACAAAGCCACGTCGACTGCATATTAAGACTCTGATTTCTTATACAAAACAGAAACAGACTTAGAAAACAAACTTATGGTTACCAAAGGGGAAAGGTGGGAAGGGAGAGATCAATTGGGAGTTTGGGATTGCCATATACACACCACTATCTTTAAAACAGATAACCAACAAGGACCTACTGTAGAGCACAGGGAACTCTGCTCAGTACTCTGTAATAACCTAAATGGGAAAAGAATTTGAAAAAGAATAGATATGTGTCTAATTGAATCACTTTGCTGTACACCTGAAACACAACATTGTAAATCAACTATAGCCCCATTTGAAAGAAAAATTAAAAAAAAAAAGAATCAATCGATCAATCAATCAATGAACATTTTTTTAATAGGCTATTCATCAAGTATCCTCTGCTGTCTGGAGTCACATTATGACATCCAGTTGTCATCGCCGGGTCCCCAAATAACATAACCAAATAAAAGCCCCGTAGTTTCAACCAGTTTATACCTACACTTGCCGCAGAAGTCTGCCAGGGGTCAGGGGGACAGAATCACATCCTTGGGCCAACGGGATGGGATAACATGAGGTCATTCTAAGGGCGAGGGGGAGGTGTAGAACAGGCAGGGCGACGGAGGCTCGCTAACGCTCAGCATCACCTGAGGATGCTGACGACAGCAGTCCTCCACGGATTGTGCGTTTTCCATATGCCAAGCACTCGGCTGCGCACGTTGCACCCGTCATCTCATGTCGTCTTCTCGACACACCTATGACACAGGCACTTATTTTATATGTAAGGAAGCAGAGACGTAAGGTTATTAAACCATAAGCGGTGAAGCCAAGATCTGGACCCAGGCAGCCTGGCTTCAGCATCCGTGCTTCTAACCACATTGTTGACTGCCTGGAAGCACACAGAAAAGAAGCAATTGCTTGAGCCTGGGAGTGACTTGACTTCCCTGTCAACAGCCTGATTAATAGGCTCCAAGAAATCCCACATAGAGCGGCTTGGGGAGAAACACATCACATCCACATTATATCCAAAAGGAAGTGTTCAACAATATTATGTAGGGAAAAAAGAGATTCTGTTACAGCAAATGCTCACATAGTTTTGACTCTGTTTGGCTTATGGTTAAATATACAACACCGCTGAAAGGTTAAGTAAGAGTCACTGAAGTAATAAGTCTCAAAGGTCCCAGATTCCTTTCACACTTCATTAGGTCTCTTATGAAACCTTGCATTAATGTCTGGGCCAAATCTGAGAAGATGGTCATCACATGGACGAGTTCAGGATTTTATGAAACATGTGTGTCCAATGTAAAAAGTCAAAAAGTCTAAAGGACAAAGAGAACTTTGTTTTTCAAAGGCTTAAAGAGCAGAAGTTCAACAGTTATATTTTAGCACTGTCAGAAAAGGAGGGAGTCAAGAAAGCTGTGGAAGAGAATGCATGGTCCATTTGGATATGAGAAAAGGGTAAACTTAATCTCTCTTTTCGATAGAAGATTTTTAAATGTGGAATAAGAAAATAAATCAGGGCAATACTAAAGTATAGTCATAAGGTCTTGAATAAAACATTACTGTGAAAAAACGCTGAGCTCCACAGATTGCTTTCTAACCACACTTGTTTAATTATTATTTACCTTTGGAGGCAATATGATATGATGGATTGTGAAGGCCCAAGATCTGGTTCTGCCCCTTCCTAGGTATGGTCTCCAGCTAGCATAATTCTTCCAGGATTCAGTGTGTTCATCTGTGAAATGGGACAACTCACTCCTGCCTCCTAGGATTACTGGGAGCCTTACATTAAATGACATACTGTGAGCATTCCCAAATGCTCCCAAACAGAAACAGAAAATCAACACAGGTTGCACCTTGGTTTTCTCTCCTTTCTTACAAGTTCTATTTTCCTAAAAGAATGTTGTTTAAGCATTTCTATTCCTAACTTTAAGTTTTTGTTAGTAGAAACATAAAATTGTGGAGGGTTTAAGAAAAACAATCTACCTACACACAGATGAAATGTGTATGTAAGAAAATGAGAATAAACTATTAGCATACAGTATGGAAAGATCATCTTATATTAAGCTTTATGTGTTAAAAATAGAACCATATAATAAACAACAAGGTCCTACTGTACAGCACAGGGAACTATATTCAATATCCTGTGATAACCCATAATAGAAATGAATATGAAAAAGAATGTATATATGTATAAATGAATCACTTTGCTGTATAGCAGAAATCAACATAACATTGTAAATCAACTATAGTTCAATAAAATAAATTTTAAAAATAAATTTAAAAAAATAGAACCATATAAAATTTCACATAGGTACGCATCCTTAAGAAACAACTTCACTCATAATTACACCTACAAATTTTAGTCAATCTATCAACTAATGATCATGTTAAAAATCAAGAAGTTTTATGAGAGTAGTGTAGATTTTTGGAAAAAATTCCATTTCAATTTATGTGAATGTTTTATAAACCAGAAAGTACTAAATAATATACAATGTTGTTTTTATTGCAATGTCCTTTTGGCCTCTAGAATAATTAGAGATGTCATCAAATTAAAATCACTCAACATACTAAATTACAAAATTTTATTCACTGTAATTCAATATGAAATTCACATGTAAAGTAAGGGAAGTCAGCTTTCTAAGAAGTTATAACAACATATATAATAGACAGGAAGTCAACAAAGATAAAAAACAGAATTTTTAGAAGTCTTCCCACAATTTCATCTTCCAGACTTGTGGGGTTAGTAGTAGAAATTAACATCCAGTGTTTACAGGTCATATCCAAGAGCTCCTGCTCCCTAGGGGGAAAAGAAAGAGAAAATGTCCTTAAATGAACACATTTATAACCCTGATTCTTTAAAATCAATCTCATATTTGCACTGGAAAGAAACAGTGATCAAGAAATGTCTTTCAAGGCTTCCCTAGTGGCGCAGTGGTTGAGAATCCGCCTGCCAATGCAGGGGACAGGGGTTCGAGCCCTGGTCCGGGAAGATCCCACATGCCATGGAGCAACTACGCCCGAGCGCCACAACTACTGAGCCTGTGCTCTAGACCCCGCGAGCCACAACAACTGAGCCCGCGCGCCTAGAGCCCGTGCTCCACAACACGAGAAGCCACCGCAATGAGAAGCTCGTGCACCACAATG
Source organism: Delphinus delphis (assembly GCF_949987515.2). Lineage (NCBI taxonomy): Eukaryota > Metazoa > Chordata > Mammalia > Artiodactyla > Delphinidae > Delphinus > Delphinus delphis. The sequence continues at coordinate 72,194,042 of NC_082698.1, read as the reverse complement.
AAGAGTAACCCCCGCTCTCCACAACTAGAGAAAGCCCACGTGCAGCAACGAAGACACAATGCAGCCAAAAATAAATAATTTGTAAAACAAACAAACAAAAAAAAACAGCTCAAGGAACTACCAGAATTACCCCTCTCTTTTCAATGTTATCCATAATTAGTTTATTTTTGAAGCCTTATCTGCAAAGTCATTTACAATCATTCTTATGGCATCAGTGAAATTGCCATTCTTCTAACCTGTACAGTGAGTATTACCAGGAAATAAGAATTTGAAGACATGGAAAGAGGCATGTGATAAAATTCTTAAACATTAAACAACAAAAGGTTTTTTTCATTTCCCTGATCTTTCCTCAAAATCTTCTCATATTTTGGTCACTTAACCAGACATTAAATATTTTAATTTCTTCCACACTTATGTGTTAATCAGTTTTTTTAATATCTTAATTTTTTTAAGTATTACGGAATTTTTAAAGATATTAATTTGTGGTCTGTTTAGCGCACTGTCGGAATATTTCACATGCCTGTCAGGTAGGGAGTTTAGAACCATTCTTAACTCCTTTTTCCAGGAATGTAAACTTGGCCTTACATCCAAGTCCCTTATACACACTCAACTTAAAATCAGCATCAAGGGCTTCTCTGGTGGCACAGTGGTTAAGAATCCGCCTGCCAATGCAGGGGACACGGGTTCGAGCCCTGGTCTGGGAAAATCCCCCATGCTACAGAGCAACTAAGCCCGTGCACCACAACTACTGAGCCTGCACTCTAGAGCCCGACAGCCACAACTACTGAGCCCACGCACCACAACTACCGAAGCCTGCATGCAACAAGAGAAGCCACCGCAATGAGAAGCCCGCGCACCGCAACGAAGAGTAACCCCTGCTCTCCACAACTAGAGAAAGCGCGCGCACAGCAAACAAAGACCCAATGCAGCCAAAAATAAATAAACTTTAAAAAATTTATTTAAAAAAATGAGCATCAATATTTTTAGAAAGTGGCAAGATCGGGGTGGGAAAATATTTTCTGCTATTTTTCACTCAAACCCAAAAAGGCAGGTTGAGTTTTAAGAGAGAAGGTGAAAGAGAGAGGGGGAGAGAAATGAGATTTATACAAGTATCTTCTTCCACTTTTAGCAATCTTGATTAATTTCTATAATAACTAACCCCCTTCCTAAAGGAGGGAATGACTTGCCCCAAATTACACAGCAATCACTGGCAAAGTAAACGCCTAGAATTTCCCTTAAGTTCAACAATTCCTTGTGCCTATGTTAGGGAAAGAAGGGGTAAGAATAACACATGGGTTCGCAAAGCGATTTTCCTTCCCTCCTATGGCCTCCACCTCCATCTTGTGTTTCTTCAGTCTGTGCTCTGAGGGGTACCTTCAATTTTCTCCAACAGCGGTAAAGAGAGAGACTGAATAAGAAGTGAGGGAAAGACCAGACAACTGGTGGGGGTCGAAGAGTGCGCAGAAACCCATTTCTCACCTGACTTAATCCCGGGTAGTGGTTGGTAATGCTGCTCCTGGGTTTTCTCTCCAGCTGCTCTTGCTAGAACAAAGTGCATTCAGCACAGGTGGTCTCTTAGCAACCTTGGTTCCTGTGTCAAAGCACAGCGAAAGCTTTTATTGGATGCTGAGGAGGTCTGTGAAGTGGCCGGGCAGGGAGCCTGCCTGGAGAGACTCTAAAATGACTCTTAAAGAAGTCAGGAAGGAGATGTCGAAGAGTGGAGTTCGGCAAACGTGACACGTTGATTTCAACATATCACAGAATTGTAGAGCTGAAAACTAAACTTTTCACAAAAAGTTTAAACTGAACTCTATAATTTTCCTGGCGGGCCAAACACTTACCACGCTTTTATTATTTTATTTTATTTTTTGGCGTGCCATGGGGCATATGGGATCTTAGTTCCCCCACCAGGGATTGAATCCACACCCCCTGCAGTGGAAGCAGGAAGTCTAAACCACGCTTTTAAAACAATAGGTCTCAGGGGGTGAGGGAATGGAAGAGATGTGTAAGGGTTACACATGTGCAACGAGTAGATAAATAAGTCCCGGAGACCACTGTAATACACAGTACAGTGAGCATAGACATAAAAGTGTGTTATAAACATTAAACTTGCTAAGAGACTAGATTTTAATTGTTTCCAGCACTAGAAGCATTAGAAAGTGGAGTGAATTTATTACAAAAGACCAGGCTGTAACATTCAGCCATAAATGGAAAATTATCCAACAAAATGATGGTTATCACAACTATGAAATAATAGAAAATACTACTTAGAAAATTATGTTAAAATATTTAATTATGATTAAAAGCCATACCTTATGAACACCTATTATACTCCTGGACAAGCATGGATAATCACACCAGGATACATATCCAAACATTATTTGTAATATCCTCAACTTAAAAACAAACCAAATGCCTATTAGTAGATAGATAAATGCATATAATGGAATATTATACAATAATGAAAATTAAGCTCCAGCTACATACAAAAACAGCGGTGAATTTCACAAACACAATATTAAATTTTTACAATCATGAAAATTAAGCTCCAGCTACATACAAAAACAGCGGTGAATTTTATAAACATAATATTGAATTTTTTAAAAGCAAGGCACAAAAGAAAATGCACAGTGTAAATATATTTATGTAAAGTAGGAAAACAGAGTTAAAGGTGTATGGTTTAGGGGTGTATATGTGGGTGCAATGGTGTAGGTGGTGAATTGATCAAGAAAAGCAGAGGATTGGCTACCATAAAATCAGGGTAGTGGTGGTGTTAGTGAGGGGAAGGGAAGGGCTGCACGGATGTGGGGAGCCTCCAGCAGTATTTCATTTCTTGTCCTGGTTGGTGGTTACACTGGCAATCATTTTTTAACTACTTGCTAAACCGCACATAGAAATTTTATAGGCTTTTCTGTAGGTATGTTAGACTTCACAATCAAAATGTTAAAAAAAAGGAAACAGGACTATCTACAAATGTCAATAATGGTCATAGTGGTCGAGTTTGGGTGAAGGACTGTATGTGATTTTTTTTCCTTGCTTTTTCCACTTCTCACATTTTCATTTAAAAGGATGTTGCTTATATAACTTCAGAAAACGAAAGAAAGTAGTCCCATAACGGCTAGTCCTCTTTCTTTCCCATATACTTAAAAGTAATGTATACTGATTTTATTTTTGTCAAACCAAACATTTTAACAAATATGAATTTGGGAAAATTAAATGTCAGTCAAAGATTTTAATGAAAATATTTAACTTACACTTTATCCAATAAATTACATATTTTCATTAAAATGTTTCACTGAGACATTTTATTTTCCTTGAGTTTACACTGTCTCTTTGGCTAAAGAACATGTTCTAGTCTCATTCAAAATGTTCAGGAGAAAGAGGAATGTTGGTGGTTTCTGTTTGGTTCTTCTCAGTGTTAGATCTGTTTCTAGATTTAAATCATTGGAAGGACATGAATCTGTACCATCGTAAGTTTACTAGCACACTGAGATTTTACTGTGGATTAAAATTATGATTGTCGCAGTGTTTGATTTACATTTTGCCTAATTAGTTCTTACTTACTTTTCTAGAAGCTTGGTAATCACATGTTTTTTCTTTGCAGGGACATTCTTTTAGAGGAAAGGCTAGATAACAGCAGCATTTTCAGGAAAACAAATGATTTGTAGTGTTTTTTTAATCCGATAAAACATGCACTAAATAAATGTAAAAAATAAATTAATTAATAAATAAATTTGAAACAAGCTAGGACACTTCTAAAAGTATGCTAGAATGTATTGAGTGTGACTATCTCAAGACCGTGGTCTTATCTTGAATGCAGTATTTAAAAGTCGTAGTTAAAATAACATCACCTCCAATTTCTGATATAAGACAGCCTAGGTTATAGAAAAATGGTACAGATAAACCGGTTGCAGGGCAGAAATTGAGACACAGATGTAGAGAACAAACGTATGGACACCAAGGGGGAAAAGTGGCAGGGGTGGTGGTGGTGGGATGAATTGGGAGATTGGGATTGACATATATACACTAATATGTATAAAATAGATAACTAATAAGAACCTGCTGTATAAAAAATAAATAAAATAAAATTTAAGACATCCTAGGTTATTTGGGGCCTAATATATTTCATGTTGAAATTTCAGATGACCGCAAATAATCTTCCCTCCCATTTAAATGCCTCTACGTTCCTTTCTTTTCCCTATTTCCAAAAGGCACTGAGAATCAATTTATTTTGTAGAAATTAATTTATAGAATGTTATACTTAAAATAGAATGAATACTCTCTTATCTAGTTTTAAAAACTTGTCTTTATTATATTTTCTTTTGATTCCATCAACAGTCCAAATAATCTAAATCCAAACTGACCTGTTCATTGAATGGCTGAATAGTGGAATCCTACAAGGTAAGTTAGACTAATGGCGAGTAGCAGTAACTTTTGGTCTCTGGGGGTTGAACTTCACTGCATTCTCTGTTCTTCACCCTGCCATCAGTTTGTAGCCTCTGGCCTTTCAAACCTTTATAATCTTGATTTTATATAAAACAAAGTTTCTCAAGTCAACTCTGACTCCTGGGACCATAGTGCATTTGCTAAACGGCTTGGTCCCCTGGCAAAAATAAAACAATGCAAAACAAACAAGTAAAACGCCCTCTATTCTATAAAATTATTACTGGTACTAAGACTTCACCTGTTTCTCAATCTCTCTCAGCCTCTACGATTTCCCCTGATTAGGCGTGGATTCCTGGTCAAGATAAAGAACAGAACATACTTTGCAAAGTCTCTTTTTAAATCCAAAGAAAACACTTTTCATTGGATTCAAGATTATAGTCTTAAACACATGAGTCACACTTCAAAAATATTTCCTTTTTTGATAAGAATTTGCTAATTCTACTCCTTGTTTCCATCAATATCTAATGGTCAAGATAATATTGACAGAAGTTCCCTAGAGACAAATGTTGAAACATGAGATACTCTTGCTGAATAGGTCACTTAAGTAAAGTATAATAGTTACCATTCATTAAGGGTCTAGTGTGTGCCAGGCTGTGATTATGCACTACTGGGGCGATGGAACAACTGCCTTAAGGTTCTATGCTGGAGCCTTGATGCTACTAACCCAGGACTCCCATCCCCAGATGCCACTCTGTTTCAACTACATGGATTTATTAATGTTTTCAAATGAAAAGGAAATGGACTGGACTGAAATGGAAATATCCACATGTAATTATCGATGGCCACTCTTCTTCCTCAGTCCTGGCTCCTTTCTGTATATGTGAAGTGCTGGCTGAACAATGGGATGGATAGTCTTGCCGTTATCCCTCGGGGCCTGAGAACCCTAAATTTGCCTAAATAGTTTTACAAGAGTCAGTTTTATTCATATCAAAACAACCTGCTCTTTGTAAATGGATCATTCACAGGCCACTACTACGAGCTTACTGTCTAGCAACCCGATTAGGTGAAAGTTCAGCTTTTTAAATCTGTGTTTTATTAGCTTTTACTCTCTGCAATTTCCTTTTCTTTTATTATTAGTTTGTTATCCACCCACTGATCAACTTATGACTGACAGGTTCCTCCCCTTGAACTTTTTTTTTTTTTTGGCTGTGCACGTGGCTTGTGGGATCTTAATTCCCCGACCCCAGCAGCAGAAGTACCGAGTCTTAACCACTAGACCGCCAATGAATTCCTCCCCTTGATCTTATCGACATTAGCTGGACAGAGAAATAACAACAATGCTTCCAGGACTTGGTGGTTGAGAGACGGGTCTGACATAAGACTGATAGGGTTTGACTTGGATCTGCCACTTACCGTGAGACCTTGGACAAGTTACATTAACTCTCTGTGCCTCAGTTAGCACTTCTGTACAATGGAGATGATAATAAGAGTAGGGTAGTGTGAGAATAAAATGAGATAATATCAATACTTGTGCCAAGTGAGTGCCTAGTGAGTGCCTACTAGGCACAAGTCGCTCTCAATAAGCAAGAGTGACTATCGTTGTTAATTATATTCTACCGTATTACCTCCTAGATGGTACCCCTTGAATAAATCAGGCTTCTCAGTTTCTCTTTGGACACCCAAACATGCAAAACTGTCACACACCTACTCATCCTTTGAAAGCCAACGTACCTCCTCTGTGATCTTTCCTGACACCCTCAGGCAGAATCTATTGCCCACTTGCTGTAACATATTGCAACTGACAACCATGTCTTGTGGTTATTTGCATGCCACCCCCCATTGGAAGGGCCGTCTTCCTAGAAAGTGCGGACGGCCTTACCCATCCTGGATCCCACTGCCTCACGGTACTGGATGCTAAGCAGTTTTCAACAAATATTGATTTAATAACTGCACCTCAAGTAGAAGCTTTCTTGGAAGACCAAAAGTTCATTTTGTTCAAAAGACAATTACGACAAGAAAAACCATATATTAAGTCTACTTTTCCCACAAATTTTTATTCTTCAAAAATAAAATCACAAAGTTGGGTATTTTCAGTATTGTCTCCATATGGAAAATGTCTCTTTCCCATAAAATTTATGTTTAATGAAGTTATCTTTTAGAAACTTGAGAAATCATATGGGAATTATATCTTGTTGATGTTTTTGCTTTTGTTTTTATTTGTTTGCTTGTAATTAGGGAAGCTAGTCAAGTTGTTGGAAGGCAACAAGAGTTTGGCACTGGCCTACGGGGTTTTAGGATTCGAAGTGTCCTGCTGGGATGGCTACTGTTTCTCTGGCATAATTGAGATTTGTCCCCTTAAGATTCCAGAAATAGATGATGGTGTGGTAGGACAGGAGACATAAACTGCTCAAATATGAGTCATTCAGAAGTCAACTGAAATTCAGGCATATTCAACAGTAAGTGGGTTTTGTGTGTTCTGTAAGCTTCTAAAATGGAGTTCAAGGTGCATTTTCTGAACTAATTATGTGAGGAATTACATGAGGAAGGGAATTTAACAGACATCTGAGAAATCAACTCATCAGTGATATGAGCATTGTATGTGAGGAAGCTTGAATGAGAATAATAATAAATGGCATATGGCTTGACCCTGAAATGATTACAGGCATGATTGTTATACCTTGTTTCCTGATTAAGACACGATTTCAAGGAGATCTTTCTCTCTCCAGCTAAAAAAAACAACTGTAGTGGAAAATCAGAAACATTACAGAAATGTTGGCACTGGAAAAGAAATCTGAAATTTCTTAAAACTTCTCATTTGACAAACGAGAGAAGGCACCTCGCCTGAGGTCACACAGCTACTTTTCTTCTGAGCTACTATAATAATTGCCTCAGCGACTTTTTGACATGTATGATAAATTGGATTCTGCGTTTCACCAGACTTGGCTATTTGAAGATATTCGATCTTCATCACCTCCCAACTGCTTTGATTCAGGCCAAGGCAAGACCAGGGTGTCCAGAAGAGAATAAGTCACAAGTGAAAACTGGAAAACTGGGCAGGTCAGACTCACAAAACTCGACAAAGTGGACTTCGCCTGGAAACAGAACCACGTGCCTTGTCACAGATGGTGGGTCAGCAAGGTTTGGGAGCCGGGTGGAACTGGTTTGCGATCCTGATTCTGGCTGGTATTAGTGCTGGAGCCATGGATCGGGCATTTCACCTCACCTGCCACCCCATCTGGAGACAGAGACAATCTGTTTTGCAGGGGATTGAAAGGCTTTTATTCGTAACTACAGTTAAGAAGGGCTTACACACACTGTGATTTTAATCTCATAAAGCCTTATGAGGTGAGTTACTAATTCTCCTATTTCCTTAGTTGGAGAGATTGACAACCCGAGACTTTAGTGAGCTATTCGCGATCACACACCGGGGATGACCGGGGATTTGAATGGAAGTGTGTTTGGCTCCAAAGCCTTAGCCACTGCAGCATCTCAGGATTGGTAAAAGAGGTGAGCCTAGAGCCCAGCATGCTGCCGGGCACTTGGTAAAATAATGGTTAGGGTATGACAAAGCACTGGAGTCAGAAAGGGGGCCACTTCCTGCAGCCCAACAAGGAGGGAGAGGGGTGAGCGTGGACCCAATGGACGAGAGCAAACAAATGGACTTAGGCAATGGGAAGCCCAGGAAGCTGAGGCAGATGCACAGACATGTAGGCCACAGGGCACTGTCTGCCCTGGCAGCACCCATGAGGGTCCACCCGATCCCCCAGGGGTACAGGGGGGTCCCTCTACTTTTCTCCTCTTCAACTGTATCTCTCATGCTTTCTCTGCATGTCAATATCTGTCCAGTTTGGGCTTTCTGCCATCTATGACTGTGCCTCACATGTTTTGAGTAAATATTCCAGCCCTTAAATGAACTGTTTTTCTACATATGAACAAGCACCTCCTCTTAATCATCCACTACCAAGACTCCCAAAGGCTGAGATTTCCCGCTACCCCATTCCTGCCCCCAAATAGGAGACGGCATTGCCCCTAAGAAGACATAAATTACTCGGTTATAGGTACTTTACATTAAGAAAGATTCTGGAACCAAAATAATCAAAATGTTTTCAACCTTCTCCCTGCCAAGTTCCCCAGCCCTTGCCAAGAATCACAGCTGTAGCGCACTCTTACGAGGCCAGATGAACTGCCCAGAGCTGTGGCCCGGGAACCTCATAGGGCAGTGCCACTCGCCACCAGTTCTTCCACGTTGTGACAAAGCAGGAGTGGGGCTGAGGCCAGGTGCTTATTCGTTGCGTTTGGGGGTTTTATCTGCAGCACTCACATATCCAAACGTGTGTCATTCCAGGTTTGGGGTGGAGGAGAGGTCTCTGGACCTGTTTGACTTTAGTAAAAGCATTTGGCCAAACCTTTTAAACTACCTTCTCAGCCTGCAACATACACTCCTCTGCCTAAATTCACTGGTGAATTATTAAGGTGCAGATTTGATCTCGGAAACCAGCTAAGTGTTATCTGGAGTCAAGTTTAGCTGAGAAGGTAGATGGCCAGGTTGGAGGACAGAATTTCAAGTTCAATGAAAAACTGTGACCTCTTCTAAGACCAAATTATATTTCTTTTTTAAAATTAATTAATAAGTTTGTTTATTTATTTTTGGCTGCATTGGGTCTTCGTTGCTGTGCGCGGGCTTTCTCTAGTTGCGGCGAGGGGGGCTACTCTTCGTTGCGGTGCGTGGGCTTCTCACTGCAATGGCTTCTCTTGTTGCGGAGCACGGGCTCTAGGCGCGCAGGCTTCAGTAGTTGTGGCACGTGGGCTCCTCAGTTGTGGCTCACGGGCTCTAGAGCGCAGGCTCAGTAGTTGTGGCCCGCGGGCTTAGTTGCTCCACAGCACGTGGGATCCTCCTGGACCAGAGCTCGAACTCACGCGCGTCCCCTGCATCGGCAGGCAGCCTCTTAACCAGTGCGCCACCAGGGAAATCCCCAAATTATATTTCTATCATTTAACACAGGGCTTGGAACAAAACAGGTGCTCAATTAAAAAAAAAACTGGAGGCGGGGAGGATGTGATGCGACTTTATGGTGCGTTTTTCTGTGCCTCAGAAGCTTGTTACTTAGAAGGTGAACCCAACGAGGAGCCCTGAAAAACACTGAATCGTTTTCTAAGAATGTACAGCTCTCCAAGGGGAAGTCTGACCAATAATGCCCACCTTCGGTGGATAAGTATTGGACGTGATGGCCCTGTGGAATGCCAGCCAGATCCTGTCTGTACTTGTCATGTACCACGGAACAAGCCCATTCTGACTTGTAACAGAGTTACTCATGAAATGACTTCTTTCTTCTACCATATTTAGAGTTTACTGACCCTTTGCTAATCTAGCACTGTGTGTTCACACAGTGGGAATTAAATAAACATTTGCAGAATGACAGCTTGCGGTGGAAAACAAAAACCTCATCCTGCTTCCTGAGTGTACAAGGAAACACTTTGGGAAGCAGCTATTCTCTGAGACAACCCTCCTTTCTGTCCCATCCAGACACAGAATCGAAGCTAGCAAGGGGGGAAAGCAGTCCTTTGGAACCACAGAAGCACATAAGCAAAAGAAAAAGTTTCTTTTTATTTACTGATTTTGGGCTGCACCTCGCGGCATGCAGGCTCTTAGGACCCCGGCCAGGGATCAAACCTGTACCCCCTGCACTGGAAGCGCAGAGTCTTAACCACTGGACCATCAGGCAAGTCCCAGAAAAATTTTAGAATGCTGATTATAGTAGAGCAGATAAGTTTATTAAAATAATAGTTTATGCTTTGAAATTGTTTTGATGACGTTCCCCGTCATCATTGATCTTAGCCGTAGCCTAATGTCCTGAACTAACCATTTGCCATCCTCCAATGCCCCCATCCTCAGCATTCCCACTGCTGATACCATCCTAAGGATGAAGTTATTAAAAGCAGTAAAAGCCAATTATCGTCTCTGCAATTTAAAGTTTCCCATCAAAGACCACATTGGAGGCTCCAGGTTAAGAAGATTCAGGAAAAATTCAAATGAGGTATTTCATTAATAATATTACCATACTTGGCCACTTAGATACGTTATGAGTAAAACCCACCACCCTGTCAAACAGGTTATAACGCTCATCTCACAAACAAGGAAACTGAGACTCAAAGAGGTTGAATACTTGCTTAAGTCCCAAAGCTTGTTGAGCCAGGGCTCAATACCAAGCCGGCATCTGCCTCCTTCCACTTCCCTGTGATGCCTCCCTTATTTAGAAGCCTGATGCACATGTTCAGGAGAATTGAATGTATGTCACCAAAGCAGAAAACTGTCTTAGTCCGTAGTCCTGAGAAGGGACCGGAGTGTCAGCTTTCACCT